>NC_079370.1:10205753-10420753 GCF_021018895.1 Seriola aureovittata
GAAAAAAAAAAGAAATGCTCTGTTCAAGAAACAGTCATGCTAATAATAATTTGCTCACAGACATAATCATGCAGCACAGTATGTGAAACATTGAGCAGTTTCACTATGTGTTCACACAGAGGAAGCTTGTGTTTCTGGTAAGACCAGGACTTGGACACAAAAAATAAATACACAACTCTCATTTATGAACTTTGCAACAACAAAGTCATCTAGGTCCTCTCTATAAAAAGGACTCGATACACACTCTCCTCCATGACTTCAGAGCTAGAGTGATGAAAGTTGCAGCTCAAGAATGCTACAATCTCACTATCAGTAAATGTAAAAAAGGAAAGCATGTTCGAAATAAATGCTTATAATAGCAGTTGTATTTTTAAAGTGACAGAAAAAAACAGTACAAGTGTGGAAGTGGCTGCAAATATGAGCATGTAATTGATATGTGACCTGGAACACTTTAGTTGCAGTTTAAATAATTTAGAGGAAACCCTCCGATTATCCAGGATCGTTTCTGTTCTCAGGGAATGTTGACGAAAACACCCAGGACGGAATAAGAAGGAGCTGCCAATGGTGTGTTGGTGTGTAAACACATGTGAGCATCCCGAAGTTCCTCCTCTCCCAGTGGAAAGTCACACAAGAACATGTGCCCCACACACACACACACACACACACACACACACACACACACACGCACGCACGCACAAACACACACACACACACACACACACACACACACACACACACACACACACACACAACACACACACACACACACACACACACACACACACACACACACACACACACACACACACACACACACACACACACACACACACAGCTATTTGTATTTGTGAATGTTCTGTGTTATATACAGGCTACATCAGTGTGATGTTTGCTTTGTTGCCATGGCAACAGACGTTTGGCGCTTACACATCATATCCGGTACTCAATGATTGACGCTTGGTTACTCTGTCTCATACACACACTGCATGCAACACACACGTGACACCATAAAAATGGTCTCATCCTTCACCTTGTCGCGAACAGTTTTCTACCTTCAACAGTTTTATTTTACAGGAAGTTACAGGGAAGATTAAAAAAATATTTAATTTACTTATTCATTAGCATGTTTTAGGTGGGAAAACACATGCACACAGAGAAAATATGCTGCTTTGTCTGTAAAGTGTGTGACTGTCAGTTTAGGGGCTTAACTAAGCCAGGGGTCTGTCGCCTTATATTTCTGAGTGAATTAATAAAAACACAGCATATATGTGGCATGACACTGTATGTTACACAGAAAAGAGAGGAAGAACTAACTAACTACTTATTTCCGAATTGTATGAAATTTAATTTAACCAGTTCCTCTCTTCTTACATATCATAGCCTTTTGTCTTATAAATATTAAATCTAGACTTTACTGTAGGATCTATAAGGTGTTAGAACTATATTAGTTTCCTGAAATATCTAACTAAATTGTTCCAACCAGACCACAGGAACATACCAAACGTTTAGTTTTCCACATTTCATTTATTCATCTAATTGTTGGGTTGTAGTTTTTTAAAATAATAATTTAATTTAAAAGCCTGACGTAACCTATAGTTTTTCCTGCCCTTGAATAGGTGCAATGTGTCATCACTGATGAGCTGGTAACCAACGTAGGAGAATTTCAATAGTCTGGGATTCAGGGAAGATTTTTGTTTCCACCCTCATATGAACAAGAATCTGACTGACATCAAATGTGTGTTATTTTTGGCATAAACATGATAAAATTTATACTGATACTGACTGTGTACTTGAAATAATATTAATTACCATTAATGACTACAAAGATGCACATATTTATCATGAAATTGTACTTCAAGATCAAGGAGTGTCAACTTTATTTCTGCAGAAGGCTTAGAGTTCTACTTTACTTTCATTTTTTTTAAACAATTCCAGTGACCCCAGAGAATAAGAATTAGCAAAGATTTTTTAAAGTATACTTTTATAGTAATATGTTCTGACATAATCTTTATTTAAGGTAATTTGAAAAACACTAAATTACCTTTAAAACTCAAATTAAAATGAGCAGATTACCGTTTTTTCATTTTTCAAAAGCTGATAAGAAAACACTAACACCTACACAAACTTGCAAATCACAAACATACCAAACGTGTGATTGCACACACACACACACACACACACACACACACACACACACACACACACACACACACACACACACACACACACACACACACACACACACACACAGTGTTTCCTACTTTCCTCATATTTCACACTCTCCTACGACCGTATGCAAAAGCTCACACACCCTTTCTAACTCTACAGAAAACACCCACATGTGCCCCTGACTCAAAGGTCTTCAAAATAAATGCACACACACACACGGGCAAGCGTGCATGCTCTCACACAAAGAGATGCTATTCATTCATTCAGCGTCCTTTCAGCTGCAAAAAAAAAGGGGGACTGAGGAGGGACCGTACACTCAAAATGACAGCGCTCCCTTTCCTGTCCACTTCTCTGTCACACTCATGAAAGTCTGCACAGAGATAAGTACAAACACACTGAGAGCTGCTGAAGTGAATTACACTAACTGATACTATATGTTCATATATCACAGAACTGAAAAGTGGACTCTTATTTTCAGCTGATGATGAATAATGCTCTCTCTGTCACACACGCACGCGCGCACACACACACACACACACACACACACACACACACACACACACAAACACACTATAGTACAGCGTTTTCCCACACAGGACCTTGAGAAACGAATACTTCACACACCCACACAATACACTGAAACTTACAACAACAACACACATTTCTTACACACACATGCACACACGAACGAACACACACACACACACATGCACACACACACACACACACACACACACACAGACAGACTTAAAATCAACCCACCTCAGTAACAATGCAAAGAATGCAGCCCACAATGTGTTTCACTATATCTTTACATGAGTCACTAATAAACAAAAAAACAAACAACACATCAACATACACACAGCAAGAGTCAGCGGAAATTGTTTGTAGTGAGTAAGAAGATAACAGTTGCTAGGGTCAGGAAGTCACACAGACACACATACATTTAATATAAGAATGTTGGTCAGAGTTTTTCAATAAACAAATGAATCAAAGATTTACATAAAACTTGCTGTTGAATTCTCTTCTTTCCCACCTTCTGTGTTTTTTTATCCACACGGCCATCCTCTCTATGTCATTCCTCATTCCTCATTCTCTTTCTCATCTAATCCCCATTTCTCTCTCCCTCTCTCTCTCTAGCACACAAAATCAAAAACAAGTTGGTGGAAACAGTCCATAACTGGCCTACATATTGTAAATCTAGCCCACACGTTCCATACACACTTTTGCTTTCATCTTTGAATGTTAATTTCTTGTGTAGAACTGATTCAAAGCAGTTAGTCTCTGACAACACTTATTCCTATTCATGCCTCCATTTATTTTCTTTTTCTTAAGAATTCTTATATTTTATTATCGAACTTCCCCGTTCCTTTCTATTATGAATCCATGTGTATTGTGCATGTAGTGTAGGTATGATTGCTTCCACTCAGCCACAAAGTTTCTGTCTATAATGACTTCGTATATAAGAGGGACTCTCCAATATCGACAAAGCTAATCCTGTATAACGTACAGTCTAATCCCTATAGAATACACAAAAACACCAAAGCATGCATGCCCGTGCATACATTTTCTCTTTTGCACTTTCACTCTCTCTCTTACACACTCTCTGACACAAACACACACATGAATGCACTGAAATAATTTTGCATCCAGTTAACGTCTCCCTTTTCCCTTTGCATTTAAAATCCAAACCAACAACAAATTAATTATTACTTTGATAATTTTGCCTTTCTAATAATAGAGTTTGGCTTTAAATAATGTAAGACACATGACATAAAACAGTCATGTTCTGAAAATCATTAGATAAACCCAGCCCCCTTTGCTCTGAGTTATCGGGATGGACGGCAGGGATTATTCCAACTTTACTGTGTGCTGACTAGTGAATTTAGTGATTGTTTTGTCATCAGCAGTGATTCTAACAAGACTAGTCCTGACCTGGTCAATCACACAAGCCTGTTCCAGGGCTTACGTGGGTCACGTGACCAGCTTTAGCATTTAGTTTACAAGCAGACATGAGGATGGTGGACAGACGATTAGAGGAAGCCATATGGGACAACAGCATGTTGGCTAACAGGCGTTTCTTTCACTGGGCATCAACACACACAGGTTGTGGCATGTTCATGTGAATCTAACCCTCTATTACTCTGTGGGTGTTATTTGTTCTCGCACAAGTTATTACAGAAAATAAAAAAAAACATTATACAGCAGTTTAATACTTTTTTGTTAAAAGCAACCATGATTGATGAATAAATGATTGTTTACCTTAATTAGATTTATTGGATGAATGAAATACAACACAGTAGGCTATATTAATGATTGTCTGGTATTTTTTGATAAGATAAATATATATATAGAGAGAAATAAATCACCAAGCCAGGTCTTTCTATTTACTATTTCATTTAACAGGAAAATGTGATTTTAATATTAAAGCTTCAATATAACTCCCTCTCTTTCTCGATCTGTGTGTGTGTGTGTGTGTGTGTGTGTACAAAATAAAAAGAGAAAAACTTGTAAAGCTCCATTTCTAGACTTCTCATTATTCTAATAATTATGTCACTTGCAGTAGCTTCAACTAAATTCAGTGGAATGAACACAATTATTCCTCTGTCTCTCCTATGATACTTTTCTCAAGCCGTAGCTGCACAATCCCTGCATTTCTCTGTGGATTCTCAGTGTCTGAGAAAAAGAATTATTACCATCGTACTGCAAAATTCTGGTCAGCCCACTAGTTCACGGCCAGTAAAGAGAGTTCCCTCTCTCCATTCTGAGTTGACACTGTGTGTCTCACTACAAGCCACATAGCTACCAAAGAAGATATCCTTTAAAAAGTTATGAGACAATTCTGATGACAATGAAATTTACTGAGTATACTCTATGGATAACTATTTAAATAGTTATCCATAGAGTATATTGTACTATTTAAATAGTTATCCAGAGTGCTCCTAACCCTTCATGCTGCGCTATTGGAGATGTTGCAAAAAAATTCTTCCTTTGAGGTCAAGTGGGGATTCAAGAAAAATTACAAGGAAAAATTTCCCTCATTTTTCATTTGTATATACAGAGCTGGACTTTGATATATCATAGAGGAATAAAGTTTGACTAGAGTGATATTTAAAAAACAACATATTAACAGTGTAATCAAAGCTATAAAGAGTGAAACTACTTTCTGAAAATTTAGTGTAATTATTCTTCATTTTTAAATAGCTGCACTATATAATACATTTTTCAACACATTGTCTCTGAATAATAATCTATTATGATGTATGGTTTGTTCTTATCAACAAGATACATTTCCTTTTAGGATTTTTGCTTGTTTCATTCTTTCATCGCTGCTTGGAGAATTTTGTATAGCTACACACAATATACCATTTAATTGCTTATTCCACAAAGGTCCTGTTATATGTTATTCATGAAATAACTGAGTTTTTCCTCATCCCTTCAAAGTCAGTGACCTCACATACAAAATATCCATGAAGCAATTCTCACCTGTGCCAGGACGTCCCATGATGATGTCCTTTCGTGGGACGGGGTGAAGACTTTCGGCTGGCAGGATCAAGGGCAGCAGTGCAGTAGGAGAAGGGTGACAAGGAACTGGCTGCTGGACCTCACCCCCGAACCCCGTCCCCCTGTTTTCCTCTCGTTCCCCAGAGGTGTCCGTGCTACTTGGAGCGTGAGCTGTGACTGCTGTGCTGACAGTAACTGACAGGGCCTGCAGGGGGGTTCCAGGGGTGTCAGTAGTGGGCAGGGAAGAAGGTGTCGGGGACACAAGCACCAGGGTCTGGGCTGGGCTTCGCAAAAGGACGGTGCCGTTGGGTACTGTGGCTGTAGCAGCGTTAATGGGGACGGGAACCTGGAGGCCAGAAATTGGCTGAGGGGTGAGGGGTGTTAAGCCGATGTCTTTAGATGAAGTGTTATCTATCCCTCCCTCGTTTCCACCTCCTCCTCCGCCTCTTCCCAAGGGACATTCTGTAAATTTTGCCAGTGGGACTTCGGGATTCCTCACAATGACAGGGGAGTCCCGCAAAGCCTGTTGGGATACAGGGACCACACGACGAGGCCCTCCATCTGGAGTGAGAGGTGAAGGAGGAGTTGGAGACACCAGTAGAGGAGGAGGGGAGACAGCAGTGGAGGACGGGGGCCTACTAGAGGAGGGGGTGGTCACCCCTCTGGGTCGGGAGAAGGTGGATGTGTGTGTATGGGAATGTGAAGCTGGTGTTTGGGGGGACAGCACCCTGAAAGAGTTGAGGTCCCCCTGGTCCAGCTCTGTCTTGGGTGTGTAATCGTGGTGGTGTGAAGGAAGGGGTGGTGGAGGAGGTGCATCTGGCTTTCGTTTGCTGGGGCTCATGGGGACTGTAAACGTCAGGTTGCTGTGGAAGGAGGGCTGGATGCCTGAAGTGTGTCTCTCCCTTTCTGCTCCTCCAGCTGAGGTTGTTGCTTTACTGCCCCCTCCCCCTCCTCCCCCCGTACCACTGGGCTGCCTGTGCCTCCGGTGTTGCAGAACCGGGGAGGCGGTAATCGGGGAGAAGTTGGCCGGCCTGAAGCCAAACAGTGGGGAGGGTGAGGGAGAGGGGGCAGGGGAGAAGGGCGACTGGTTGGAGATGGGAGAAAATGAGGGGGTGCCAGAGCGAGAGCTCCCTAATGATACAAGCATGGTGGCGGCCTCACACTCATCGAAGTCAAAGCGTGAAGACAGATCATGGGGGAGGAGGGAGGGTAGGACCAGACGGGGCCTTGAGTCTCCTCTGCTACTGGTCTCACTGCTCTCCCTTGATGTGTCGTCCCACTCAAACTCACTACTGGCTCTGCCTCGCAAGTCAGAGGGGGTGACTGTCCCTGAGCTGCTGCCACCTCCTCCCCTCTCTCCCCCTGCTGCCTCCATCTCTTTGGTCCTCATGGATAAGTGTCTAGAGCAGTATCCTCGACGCTGAGACTCCTTCATACAGCCCTCCCTGGAACACAGCCTTCTCCACTGCTTACCATTGAACTTCTTACGGATACCATTAGGGGTGCACACCACATCACCCTTCTTGTATTTTTGTTGAGCCAATGAGAGGGGAGTCCTGGAGCGAGAGGAGGTAGAGGAGGACCCCCCACCAGAAGTAGGAGTAGGGGTTTGGGTGGGAGTGGTCTTGGATGGAGGTAGGTTTGGAGTGGTGTTGTTCATTTCAGACCCCAGTAAGGCAGGGGAAGGGGGTGGCTGAGGACTAGCTAGGGTGGAGAGGTGTGGAGGCCCCAGACCCCGTACTACAGAGAGATGGGGGGAGGATGGAGGGTAACCACTGGACTTGGAGATGATGTTTCTCTGCTGAGACATCCCAGCAACTGGCTTGGAAGCAACGGTAAGGCCCATGCTTAAACGAGACACCTCAACGTCTTCTTCAGGAGTGTTTGGCTGTGTCTGTCTTTCTCTATCAGAGTAGTTATTTCCACAGCCATGAACTGTGCTGGCTACTGCACTAGAAGTCACAGTGGAGGAGTGGGGGGGTGGATGTACGTTTCCATAGGGATGCCCTCCTGTAACCCCTTCATGTGCAAAACCATGGACCAACCTTGCTCCCCCTCCGAGCACCCCCATTCCAATGCTCAACTGGCACACTTCCCTCTCTACCTCCATCTCCTCCCTCCGCTCCCTCTCTTCCCTTTCCCTCTCCCGTTCTCTCTCCTTTGCCCTCCCACCATCCAAATGTGGGACCTCCCATGGAGGGGTGAGCAGTCTCAGGCTCTGTCTGGACACCCACACAGCTTTACCATTCCTTTTCTCTTTCTCCTCTGCCACCCCTCCATCACCCAGAGTCTCTCTGTCCTCACTTAAGAGCACCTGGTAAGGAAATGAAACACCGGGGTGGGGGTCCACCTGAGTGACAATCCCCTCTCTGTAGAGGAGAGGACCCCCCTCCTCTCCACCAAAGGGCACACACACTCGGGTCCCAACAGCCACAGGTGCCATGCCAGGAGGGGGGGCATCCAAAATGAACTCCACAGTGCTATCGGCCCCTGATGACGATGTCATCACAGTTCTACCACGGAAAGGGTATTTAACAAGGGTCTCTTCTCCTTGGAGCTGGACATCAACAGTACCTCCACTCACCCTACGCACTACCCCTGGTCTGAACACAGGTGACAGGGAGGGGTATGAGTCTTTATCCTTAACCCCTCTGTCCCCTGCAGCCCCAAACCCACTCTCCATTGTCCTCTTTATCTGGCGAGCCAGGACTCTCTGGTTCTTCATGCCTTTGGCCAGAGCTTCAGCTAGCCCCTCTGAAAGACTGGCCTCTTCAGGATGCGAGTTATGGAGGGGAGCTGGGATGTGGGAATTTTTTTGATGAAGACCTGGCCCTGTTGCTTCCATCACATCCAGGTCAGCTGAGTGCTCACTGGCTGTATCAGTGGAAGAGGAGCGCACCGAGTTAGGGGCCCCCTCTGACTCATTTTCACCAGCTTGGGACTCTTTTTCCTGGGAGTTTGCTATCCTGAGGGCCCTATCTTCCACGGAGACAAAATGGTTTGCTTGTCTAGCTTTACTATCCACAGTTAGCACTGATGGCTGATTACCTGAGCAATTATTACTTCTACTATTACTTATATTAATAAAAGTACTATGGCTCCCAGCACTACTGTTACTACTTGTAGTCATATTGTAAATACCACTTGTAGTGTTATTGTTAGTATTACTATTGATGCTAATATTAATGCTTTTATTGATGCTATTACTAATACTGTTACTACTCTTGAAATTATTATTGGGTGTATTCACATTATCACTAATTTTGCTGTTAATATTGCAGTAACTGTTGTGTATGAGTGCAGGGCTGGAGGTAGGAATGGTAGTCATGGCACTTGCATTGTTAGCAAAGTGCTCATATGTATATTTCTTCTTGGGGACACGAGCCTTAAATGTGGCTGTTTTCCTACTAGAAACAGAGCCTAAACTGGTGCTGTGATTTGTGGCCAGAGGAGGTGTAGCTGTGGAGAGTGGCGCTGGGGCAGAGGTAGGAAATGCTACAGTATCAGTGGACATAGCAGTGCTTCCATTCATGCCCACTATCTTCTCCTTTTCTGTCTTTTCTTCTGCCTTCTTTCCATCTTTTTCAACGGACTCCACAGGTTTCCTCGGCTCAGTAGACTCCGCCCTCGTGGGGCTATTGCTGTTTGTGATTGGTTCTTCATTTGAGTTGGTGGCTGTGGGCAGACTCTGTTTGCGTGTCGAGGGAGTGTTAGGTGTGTGCTGTGTGGTTTTGACGTGCGTCTCCCTCTTGACTCTTTTGGGGTCTTTCTCTTGGAGGGGCTGAGAGCCTCCTCTCCTTCTCCCCCCTCTGCCTCTAGTTAACGGTGGAGAACGCCCTCTGTGTTTCTTTATTGGCCTCATCTCTTCTTCACTGTTCACAAAGTGCTACAGATTGTGTGGTGCTCCTCTTTTTTCACTTCTAAGGCACTCCTTTTATTTTTCTCTGCTTTTTCTTCTCCCCCTTCTCTGTCCTTCTGTCCTCTGTATTGCAGTCTGGAAAGGAAGAGGTAGATGCAGAAGACAGGTGGTCATTTATTATCTTCATAATCAAAAATCGCTGAGAATAAAAATGACGTCATACCTGGAAGCGTGCTACTCTGCACTGGCTATCACACTGACTCAATATGTAACGTATGCTCTCATTCACCCTCAATGTCTGCCTGCTTCACAACACTGTGCATGCAAGCATGCCTGTGTGTACTTGTCAGTAAGTGCAAGTTTGTGTACTCAAAACATAAAATCTTAATTCCAACATTAATTATCCACCATTTTAAAACCTTACAACAACATTTTAAAACAACTGCATGATGAAAATAAAGGACAAGTGTTTCTCTTATAAAAATCAGCATTCTTGTTAAGATCTTATCACCGTTAATTTAATACTACATAATTAATGATGGGTGAATAAACAGCTGTTTATGTTTTGATTATCATGAAATGTTGGTTTACCTCCCAGGTAAACCTGGTTAAGAATGTCTGAGGTTTAATGTGGTGAGTGTGTCATTCATATAGTAGGTTTACTCAAAAACAAAGGGTCAGCAAAAGAAAAAAATAATTGTATAAAAAGACAAAAGAAAGAAAGAAAGAAAAAGAAACATAAAAATCCAAGGTCACTTGCTTCAATTTGTCTCTTACGTTCTGCCTTTAATGAGGCCTACATCTCTTTAAATGCATGCAGAGACAAAAATGCTTTTCCTCTCTATCTCTCTATGTAACACACACACACACACACACACACACACACACACACACACACACACTTGAGTCTCAGACTACAGGTCGCCTGATCTCTCCACTGTACTCCCTCCAGCTACTTCCACATGCGACAGCGTAGCTTTCTCCTGCTACGCATTATAGACTTGATACTCCATGTTCAACTTGGGATCGCAACAACAACACAGCATTTATTTAGTCTTCTATCAGGAGGTAAAGGGCTGGCAGTGGCCCGGATGAGGTCAGCCTACGACACATAAGAGAGAGAGAAACAGAAAGAAAGGGAGTGAGAGAGGTAGGAGTATGCGGCTGTTTGGCTGTTTGTTCAAATAGGCTGTTCTTGTGTAGTCACTGGGAATTTCCACAGTCATTCTAGCACTCGCTGGCCCTCTCTCACTCTTTCTCGATGTCTCAGTCTTTCCCAGTCGCCTATTGTCATTGTCTCACTGACACACACACACACACACACACACACACACACACACTTCTGCAAAAAAGACAATATAATTGGAATAATCTGCCATGGTAAGATACGCCCAAAATGAGAGAAATTAAAAGGCTGGCACAGGATCAGGCACACTCACTGATGCAAGATTACAGGCTAAATACAGTCTCTCTCTCTCTCTCTCTCTCTCTCTCTCTCTATCACACACACACACACACACACACACACACACACACACACACACACTCATACGCACACTTGTGCATATGTGCTTCCCTCGATTAAGCTCAGCAACTCACCAACGTGTGCAAATGCCTGCATTCCCACAAACAGAAAAGAAGACAACACGGACAAATTCATACAGCACACATACTCACACTCCCTGTCCTAGACACTGGAAAAGTTCGTCACACACACATAAGGTGACCTTACTATTAACTGTTTGTTTGCCGTAACAAACAATCCACAACATATACCAGTATGACACCACTTCCACTTCCTGCAGTACAGAAAAGCACCCCTTCCTGGTCCAAAATGACTAATAAACAACCCGAGTCATTCACACACTCTCATCACTATCTCGCCATTTTAACCTCTATACCTCTCACAATATTTACTGTATAAACAGAACAAACTGGCTTTTGTTGTCATTACTGAATCATCATTTTATTACTCCTTATTTTCAGTGATTTATTATCATTGTTAGTGATTGGTAATGTACAACATTTACCTACGACCAATATAAACTAGCTGACTATTTCCACTGTAAAGTCTTCCCACACAGTGCTGTGATACTGATGTTTTGTATTTCATTGCAGTTGCACCATGTGTGTAGTTTCACATCTGGAGTTTACTCGTTGTACTGTGATGCTTCCTGCAGATACAGACATTTGAAAAACTATGTCCTATTGATATGTGCTTATTTATTACAAGGTGTCTGCAACTGAAGATCATTTACTTCATCTTAAATGTATGAAAATTAAACAGATACAAATGTTTCAGGCATTTCTGATCTTTTCAATAGAAGTTTAATGAATTGAATTATATAATCAATCCAAAAATATTTGGGATACTTTTGATATTAGTGCTAATAAGAAAATATATTGTGGAACAAATAACGGATCATACTGTCCATTGCCAACAAAAAGAAAATAAAATAAAGAGAAGAACATAAAGTGAAACACCATACAGTACATTACTCACCCTCTAATTACAGCAGATCTTTGTAAATTACATGTGTAAATCGGCATTTCCAGACAAAGCGGAAAAAGACAGAAAGCTCTTACTGCAGGAATGTACATCCTACCAGTAGCAGGCCAAGTACCCTTTCATTAGAGACAGAGGCCTCGACTGGGAGTGTTGGTCCTGTAGAGTTACACCAGTGCACTGGAAGAGACAGGAAGGAGTCAGGACCACTTGGCCGACTGACTGGTTAACTGAATGACTTGCGAGGATCTGATCTTAGCATAGAAAAATGCGTTTGGTCATGCTCATGGTCTCCCAAAATGCTCTAGGCTTTGGCTGATAAGCCATCGGCAGGCATGTGTGAGTATTCACGTTCTGTAACTTTGAAGGCACTGGACAGCACAACAGACAGCATGCACAGCATGTAGATAACAGAGGACTTTCAGAATTAGACATTGACCTATCTTTACTTTCAGGACTGAGTATTTGGTGCAAGTTTATAGCCCGCCTGAAACAATTCATCAATCAAAGAAAGCCTCAACCATGTGAGTCCATCCTTAGAAACACATGTTATGTGGACAAGCAATAATCTTATCCACTGAATTTTATTTGAAATTCCAGACAAAATACCAAGGTTGCCAAAGACACCAAATATGTTATACTAAATTACAGGGAAAAGTATATAAATTTATGCAGGAAGCATCTATAATTGCAGTGCTGCCATATAATAAATGGAACAGGATCTTAACATTTCACATAGTCCTAATATGAGCCCATAATTTCTCCATAAAAAAAATCTGAAGAATTACACAGTGTGTGTTCAACAAATATCCCTTAAATCGAATATAACTACAGACCTTCAACTCTTAGTGTTAGCTACAATCCAAGATGCCAAGAGCAAGTCTAAATCAAGTTGTTCATCAGAAATTAGGGGCCAAAAAAATAGGGAACTGCTGAAAATCCTGATTGTCCTCTGGGGTGAATCCAGGCGAAGCAGAGAGGAACTCAGTCATAATTTTGGCAATTCAAGACGTCTACACCTTCAAGTATTAGAGTAGGTTAAGATCGAGATATTTGCTGGTCTGGTCTAAAGCTACTGTAAATCCTGAAGAGACAGATAATTGACGGCTATCGTCTCCATTGCATTGGACTGAACTCCTCCTTAAAAAGATGCTGCTTCACTCATTAAACGAACAGGAGCGCACAATGTAACCCCCCTCCACAGCATAGCAACATCAAACTTTACACACACACTAAATGCTCTCCCTGGAATTTACAGTGTAGTGATGCATACACTGTTAAAATCTCCCTTGAACCTATACATTGTCTCACACTCACACATTTATTGCGCCGTATAAACACTCGTCCACACACACATGCACAGGAGCTCACACTCCGGCCAGTATAACTTTTGTATTTCTATAAAAAGAAACATAAAAATGACTTTGATCATTTTTAAATTTTCAGATTAAAAATATGCATTTTAATGCAATCAGCACCTTGCCGGTGATTTCTTAGCAGTTTGGACACGGGTGCATGTATGTGCCAAACACACACACAAACACAGAATGGTCATTCATAAGGAGATCCAAACTTAATGTCAACAGTACAAGAGGAAGACGTTGTGCAGTATTTATTACAGGACTGTACAACCCTACTAAACCTCCACCTTGATGCCAGTTTATTCCGTCAGTCGTAGAGAATGTAGCCTATGCCCCACTGCAACATGGCACAGAACGTGTGTGTGTGTGTGTGTGTGTGTGTGTGTGTGTGTGAGGGATACGTGGGGGTATTTGAGCTGCTTATAGAACACAAGGTATGACTGTATACGGCTGTCTTCAGGTTGTACCTTGTTCAACGCTGCATTTGCACTATATGTCAGTTTGAGTGTATACGTAGTTACCAGGCACACTGCAGCTCATCCCTCTCCTAAAAGCATTTTATGGGTGTCTGTATGGGCGCAGGGCTGCAGTGACGAGGACAGAGATGGAGAGAGAAGAACGTGCAATGGTACAACAGAGGAAGGCAGTGGTGCGGCGGGGTTTTGTGAAGCCTGCCGTGGCCCTGGTACACTCCAGCATGGCAGGGTGCTTTGCCCTTAACTGGGTCACTGGGGAACACACTCACACATGAAACAGCAAAAAATAAAAAATAAAAATAAAAAAATGAACAGAACATGCTCTCTGTTACACACACACACTTTGGTTCGTGCTCTCATGAGTGAGTGGGATGTGATCGTACAGGCAACATAACACAAGTAAAAGAAAACATTTCGTTATGGTATTTTAGGTGTAGCAAGAGGGCAAGCTGAAGTGTGTATGTATGAGCAATGAAGTGTGTGTGTGTGTGTGTGCGCGCGCTTGTTGTGAAGAGGCATCCATTGTGACGTAGTATGAATACTGGCAGCTGTTTAGTGGATGGCATATCTTTCTGTAGATATTATATCAATAAAAGAGAAACATTGAGGCCTGGAATTTGTGCATTCTGGCCCATATTGATCAGGAGGCTGCAGCATAGATCAGGGGTGACTGCTCCTGTTTGGGACCAAATGGCAGAACTGCCAATGCCACATCAATGGCCAACTGCTCTACAAGCTATGCAAAGATGCCTACACCATCAAGGATTTGTCTTCTGCGTAAACAAGTGCAATAATGAAGATATGAGGAATGCATGCCACGGTGTAAATCTGCAGGACAGATGAGGACACTCTCCAAATGTCAAAAACAGGCATTAAATTCCTATCACTTAAAATGTACCCAATATGACAGAACTGTTTAAAACTGCCCAGTCAGAGATGTCAAGGGTTGCACAGACACTGATTGCGGGCTTGCAGTGCAGAAAAGTGGAGTGTCGGCGAGGGGAAAGCCGAGAAAACACCGAATGCATCCCCGGCTTCTATGCGCTGATCTCTGCGAGTACTACGAGAGGCGCTACACAATGTCAAAGGAGTATTATGACTCGAGGCAGTCAGCCGGTCTGCGCTGCTGTACGGTGCTCGGTAACAAACACAAACAACCGGTTTCAAGTGACGCTTTATTATCCCAACTAGACGGGCCTGATTCTTCCTCATACAACGGTGTTTGGCATGCAAATATCCACTACAACGCCTAGAGTATACACGCAACCACTCCAGAGAAGCTTCCTTAATGGAGCCAGTGAAGTGACAGTCTGCTTATATGATTTTATAAACTTGGAAAAAGCAGGAATCTTTCCGTGTTGGTGTTTCGCTCTAGTAAGCAGCTCAGTAACGTTGGTAGTAGTGGTGGTTGTAGTAGTCGTAGTACGCAACGGTTGCAGACTACTAGTACCCACATAATGACACCGTCAGCCAGACCACAAGGAAACGGGATGTAACACGCTCTCATGTTGTTTTCCATTTTCTCCCCAGGATCCATTTTATAAACACAAAATAAGCTTGCGAGGCTATTGGTAAACATTTGGGCTGCAATGCTGCAAATAGATCGATTGTTTTTACTACGCTAGCGCTGCTCCGCGCAAAACTCGAAAACTAAGGTCAAGGAAAAAGTGCTCAACACTAACCACGATTTAGTGATATCCACCCGCGGGAAGCTAAAATGTTTCTCCGTCGTCCGTGGGACTGCGGTAAAACATTTGAGAAAGTTTTTAGGCTGTTACACCCTCACCCCTCCCCTCTCTCTCGGCTCTTCCTCGCCTCGCAAGCGGTGTCACTCCGTTTCTTCGGACGGTATCGGAACAAGCGACCGACGGTTGGCAGTTGATGCTCGTCTCGTGCTAACTCGCTGATCCTGCAAATGGAAAATTCATGTCAGTTGAGCTTCTCTGCCTTTTGCTAACTAAGTTTCAACTCACCCAAACAGAGCTTTTTCCTTCGCCAGAGGAAGATTTATGGTCTTATTCTGCTGATGAGGAGGCTCACACAACTCTCGGTAACATCCCTTGGCTGTCGGCTTTGACGACTGTGCGGTCCGGCCTCACACTTTACTTTTCCTCCGCAAAACATGTCTTTCCCCCACAGAAACTCAAACAAGGGTATAAAAAACTATCGGTCTTCTTTTCCCACTACAGTCACAAAATGGTGAATGAACCACTAACAGCTGGGCGAGCTGACCAATCAGAGTTTGCTGACAGGTACAGTAGCCAATCAACGTCGGCGCCACAGACCAGAGGGCGTGGCGGGCTGTCAAAGTGCAGTTGACAGACGGGGGGGTGCAGCCAATGGTGGTGGGGATGCTGAGCAAGACCGGTGTCCTGTCCCAAACTTTACAGTATCCAATGAGAGCTTTGGGAACCATAGGAACAGCATGAGGGAGGGTCGAGAGGAGGGAGCAAATAACTGAGAGCCAATAGAAAGGCACAAATGCCCCCTCCCCTTCTGAAAAGGAGTATGTTTACCATAATTGACAGCACAAGTGCCATCCCTGAGCAGACGGTGATAATGCATCAACGCTTATGCTTGTCCAGGAAGAAGTTGGTGCAGCAGGATTAAAGCACCACGATGCGGTGGGCAGTTTCTATTCTGTGGCCCCGCCATCCGAACTGTTGCAACCGCTGTTTTGTGTTATCATTTAGGCAAACAGAGTGAACGCACTGACACAGGACAGAAATGAGCTTAAGTGCACGTTTGAAAAGTTTGTCCCGGAGCTGAACGACTCCTGCGTGCTGCAGCCGACACAAACCGCCCTCCGTCTCTCTCCCTCTCCCTTTTCTCTCAGCAACAGACGCTCACTTTCACCGCTTTCAGCCAATGGTGGCGCAGCATCCCGCTTGCTCTGACGTCGGTAACGTCTCCACCCCGCCCACTCCACTGGAAGTGAACGGGACCGGTCTCCGCTGACGTCACTTCACCGGCAGGCGATTGGGCAGGTGTGCGACGTCTTGGGGCCAATGGGCGCGCGCGGCGGTGATGTCATCACGAGTGTTGCCACCAGCTGGACCGAGGGGGCGTGGTCTGGCGTAAACTCGGCTAACCCCGTGTTTGCAACTTGCAGGCAGCGGTGGTGGAGGCGAACCGGTGTGCTGAGTCTTTACTGAAAAGATGTGCATGTGGCGCGTGAGACTGGCCTCTTGCACGTGTGATCACTTTGATATAAGACATCACCACTGTGGCCTTTAACCTTTGCATAGCAGAAGAGAAAGCACAATACCTTGCAAAAGATAAAGTGCGGTAATAGTAAACATTACATAATCTCTGCTCCGTGTGTAGTAGAGAAGACCAGACTCATGTTGAGACAGACAGCCATGCGGGACCTCATAGAAGCAGCGTCCCCTGTCGGTGTGATCTGATGCATGCATGCTGATCTCTCACTCAAGCAGTGGTGGGAGAGGAGGGATGAGTAGAGCTAAAAACAGAGGAAAGTCCTGATTGGATGCAAAGAGCAGAATATTTTGTAAGAGTGTGACTGCCACTTGTGTGTGTGTGTTGTGTGTGTGTGTGTGTGTGTGTGTGTGTGTGTGTGTGTAGAGCAAGAGAGGGGAGGGGGGCAGAGATAAAGCTGGATGTTGATTAAATGTTGATGTAGAGTGACATCTAGTTGTCATTTTCCAGCACTGCAACTTGTGCAAATTTCAAAACATTTTGTGGACTGGTGTGATTTTACTTTGTTTGGCAGTGTTAATTTCTTGATAGCTTTGTGCAGACATCAAACTGAAGGTTCTGTACAAGAGAGAGTGAAACATTGGTTTTGTGGTGGATTAACATCCCAGGGGATCCTGGGGCAAAGATTTGTTGTTGAGCCCCATTAAGCCCCACTGTAAATGACACTTACATTATTTCCCCAGGCACCCTAAAACCAACCTGTGCTCTAGAGCTGAAATTATTAACTGATTAATCAACTAAACTATTGACAGAGAATTAACTGGCAGCAATTTTGTTCATCATAAAAGTTTTTTTTTCTTTTTTGTAAATGCCAAAATTGTCTGGTACTGTACCAAGCCTCTCAGATGTGAGTATTTCCCTGGTTTTCTGTGCTAGTAAACTCGACATATGTGCTTCATATTCAGACATATTGATAATGAAAGCAAATTGTTGGTTGCAGCCTTACAGCCTTACTTCTACATTGAAATTATTTCTGTGTGTTAACTGCTTGACACAAAGAAGAAACTGAAGCAATTTAACAGTACATTTTACACTGAATGACCAGAATATAAACTGAAACAGACAGGGTCTTTAAAGTAGATTTCGATAAGATAAGGTGACAAGATGGAGGTTGGAGGGCCCTTCTCAGCTGGTATTGTACTTGGTGGAAATTTCTGATTAATCATATGTATACCCAGATGATCTGAGTTAAATGACTGCCAGGTTGGTAATCCAGCCTTGGTTGAGGCACCTTTAGAGAAACATTTTAAATGCCATATGAAATATTGGGGAGAAAATGAAGATGAAGAATTGAATATAGCTGTGGAAGCACATAAACTTTTAAACTGACTACATTGTCCAAACAGCGGTCCAGAGTTTTAGTGAGGGATTCAGCAGCCATAAATGTGCACTACATATGTGAACAGTGCTGGGCCTGGACTCCTGTTGCATTCCTAGGCTCTGCACTGCTGATATTCTGTTCGCTGTAATTTCAAAATAACTAATCCAATGTAAATTCATTTTCCTCCATTTTGTCATGTGTAAGACTTACAGATACGCCTCTAATATTGCAAATACTTAAAAAAAAAAAAGTATCACTATGAATCACAGGTCTGTGTAATGCTTATACTGTTGTATTTTGTTTTATACGAAAAATTGAACCAATAAGCTACACGGAGCATCGCTGACACTTTTACTTGTTTGACAAAACAATTAAGGTCCACTTAACTATCTTTAGTTAGCTAGTTTCAACCACCTCTCTTCTTCAACACACGGGATAGTTCAAATATCCTCACCTAACTCACTTTAAGTATTTAGGTTAGGTACGGAAAACACTAGTAAGTGAACTTTGAACTTTTCTTTCTGTCAAACTACAGCTTCCACAGTTAAGATCGAAAGTTCAAACTCAAGCATTATTCATGTCTTTCAAATCTTTATTGATACCTTAATACTAGTGTTGATAATATATATACATTATTTGTTCTTCTTCTGTTGTATGTTAGTTATTTGCTGGTACAGTGGCCCCTTTGCCCCACTAGAGGATCAATAAAGTCTTATTGTATCATTTCCAGCGTGGTTTTTATCTCTTTTCCTTGCATGCCACAGCACTGACCACTCTACCTTGTTAGCAAGCCCCCACCCCCCCACCCTCCCTTTGGTCTGTTTCCCCAACTCTACTCTCCCCCTCTCAATGGGATCCTGACCTCTGGCCTTCACCCTTCACCCTCTCTCTGTATGCTCATCACTGGTCTGTCAGTCAAACACAGGAGACCCTCCTCTCCTGCTGGGCTCTGCTGTCAGCCCAGCCTCAGGTAGAGACAGCCGCGGAGGGAAACACAGAGAGGGAAGAAGTGGAAGAAGAAAACACCGTAAACTAACTCTTGCCTGTATACTAACCCCAAACTAACCATAACCCCACATAAAGCCAGACCCATCATCAGGAATGTCTCTCACCTCAGGGTTTCTTAAAGCAGATGCTCACAGTATCATAACCTTTGACCTCTGACCCTCACCTTGACCTCTCACCCACTCCAGTCAAACCACGCATGCCCCGTCAAACCCCATCAGAAAAGCAATGAAAATAGAAAGCTGAAAAGAGTTCTCAAAACAGCTTTGCAGTCATGGAGATAGTGTGCTCCAATAAAACAATGAAAACCAACAATAAAACTCAGATTCTGAGTGTTCAGTGAGGATTTAAAGTGTGCTACTGTGACGTCATGCACTGTTTCATCTGAGAGCCAGTCTTTCACAGTTCCTGAAGCAATGGACTCCTGTTACCTACAGGATTGGAGTCAGCAGGGAAAGTCTTGGATTTTAAATATTCAGCAAAGACACACCAGTTCTAGCTCTACTTTGTGTTTAGTGCTAAGTAGTAAATGTTAGCATGCTAATATGCTAAACTAAGATGGTTAACATTGTAAACAGTATATCTGCAAAACATCAGCATGAATCATAATGCCTGTATGTGCTTCTTGTGAGTCTTTGAAACTTCAGCTAGGTTTTTAATTATCAATCATTGTGGCTTTGAGCCAGTCTTTGAATATACTTGTACTTTAACTTTTTGCATAAGTAAGGTTAAGGATTTAGAAGAGACAATGCCAGCACACACTGGTATAAAACCAGGAAATAAAACCAGTTTGAGTAAAACGACCACAAAAGATATGAAGGCAGAAATCTATCAATGTCTCTCATTTATAGATTCATTCTGAAACATGAACAGCTACTGTACACTGATGCAATTTGGTCCATGACCCTGATAAATGGCTAAAAAAAGGCACAGAGAGCACATCATAGTGTTATTAAAGCCTATCAGAAGTGGTGCAGGAAGCTGGCGTCCGTACAAGCTGCAGTGTGGAGAACAGTAGGCCCTTGTGCTCACTGTGCTTCTTGTTCACGGTAACTTTACACCACTCAGCTGTTCCACAGGGTCCACGTCATGTCCCGGGGCTGAAGACAGGACCCCCATGGACAGGTGTCCTTGGACACAGATATTCCTGCCTGTATTAGAGACGATATGAAAAGCGAGTGGTTACCAAGCTTTTGCAAATCAGTGCACTCCATCGTAGGTGTCCATTGTCTCATCACTGCCCAGTGTATAACATAGTTTTATAACTGTATATGTTCAGGATATCCTTTGTTCCCACTGCCATCAGGCTATACAACAACTCAGCCGAATTTTCCCTAGGGGATAAATAAAGTATCTATCTATCTATCTATCTATCTATCTATCTATCTATCTATCTATCTATCTATCTATCTATCTATCTATCTATCTATCTATCTATAAGCAGTATATAAGTATACTGTTCTATACTACAACACCAAATTATATGAACTTTTACTTGTACAATAATAAAATGTTGTGCTTTTAACCACAAATCAGTCCAATCAGCCTTTCATAACTGCATAATCAACAGTGTTTATAATATGCAAGTAGCTCAGTACCCAGTTTATTAGGTACACCTTGATCACAGTTAACAGAACTGAGAAATACAGTACTTCAACTTCAACTATGAACTTAAAGCTGGATAATGTGCAGTGAAGAATTCCGACAACAGGGGGAGACAGTCAATGGGAAATGAGCAAACTGAGGGAGCAAACTGAACCAGTTTTATTCTAGGGGTGTATGATATAGTCAAGTTGGGCCTGTTTCACTGAGTGTTATTTACCCTTTACACCTCTGGTCAGTCAATGATATTTCAGTCGTCTAAATGAGACAAAAATGAACATATTTCTTTTCAGGGTCATATAGGTTGAACAGAAAGACTGGCGGGAAGGAAGGAGAAAAAGGAAATACAAGTACCAGAGCTTCAAACAAACCACATCAATGCATGCACACGTCTGTGCTCGATGTGACAAAGTGCCGTCACTGTGAAAGTGCATCAATCCTGTGTGGTGCAGTTTTTCTCTGTATGGTGGAGGATGTGGTGAATTTACTAGCATACCTCCTGTATCTCATCGTACCGTCACTCTGGCAGTAGATGCAATACTCCTGTGTGTGTGTGTGTGTGTGTGTAAATCACAAAGGCTTCTTGCTGTGCAGTGTCTGCACAATGCACAGGTTGTGGTTATATGTGGAAAAGAGAGCCGGCTCTGCGCAGATTTCCGCGAAAGCAGGCGCTCAGAGGAAGCAAAGGGAGAGGGATGTGGCACAGGTGAGAGAGCACAGTGGCTCCTGTGGTCTCTTTCTCTTTCTCTCTCTCCTCTGCTGTGAATGGAGAACCTGGATGACTGGTGTGTCAACAGTGGGGTCCAGGAATCTACACACACACACTCACAAACACACACACACACACACACACACACACACACACACACACACACACACACACACACACACACACACACACTGTATACATGTATAAAGTGACCCTGACCAAGGTCAAAGCGGGTAAAACCAGGTTACATGAGTCATATATCACACACTGATATTTTAGGAACACAGAGGCGTCTGTGTGGGTGAATCATTTAAAGCAGAGGTTCCCAACCTTTTTGGCTGGCGACTGTTTAAAATGAACCAGTGTCTGCTTGTGACCCCTCCTCACAGGCTGAATATGTCTATGACCTGAGAGGAGGTCAACCAGAGGGATTTTCTCCTCTGTGAATGACTCATTTGAATGACTGTTAGAAGCCCGAAGAGGTGAAACTTACCAGTAATTCCCTGGAAATGAAGAAACTGTCAGTATAGTGATTGCACCCTACACCGATTCCAGTGTAAAATCCACAGTCGTTGTTCAGTACACAAATCCGATGTGAAGTTGATCTGAGGATAATAGATAGATAAGATACAGATAAATGTCTATCTTCCAGTTACAGTCCTTTGCATGTAAAATTCCCTCTGTCTTTTACTATTGTTTTTACTCAACTTGTCGATGAAAACACGTGAACAACATGAAGAGTAAACTTTGTTTTAGTTGTTTGGCAAGTTTATAAATACTATCAGAGAGGTGTTGATTCAGCATCAGAGGCTAAAGACGTTTCGTATTAACTTGTTCACATAATTTATCCTGTCAAAACATATATAAGATTTAAAGTTTAAACTGCACGTTTTCTGAACCGGCCAAAATACTTAAGTGGACTTTAACTGAACCACAGGACAAAAAAAAAACAGCGTTAAATGTGGTTCTCTTCATATTTTCATGAAAATACAGACTTCAGTCTTTACATCTACTTCAGATGTTATTTTATTTCCTTACACAATGGTCAAAATGCTGCTACAGTTTTGTCATTTTCATTTGTTAATTTTAGTTATAGTTTGCTTTTGTTCAAACGTATGTAAATGTTTCTGTGTACCTGCGTGTACGAAGGCTGAAGCTGGGTTTTTGTTGGTGTTTCTTGCATTTTTTTTGCTTTAAACATTTTATATGACACTAAAATTTATGGGGTATTCTAGAGCAACAACTCTTCGCCATCACTCCAACAACTCATCCTCCGCCTCTTTAATACAATATGTTGCTGCAAGTGTGCTTTACACAAAGGAGCGAGTACTGACGTCTCGGTAAAGGTAAATGGCTGAGTCTTATGTGAACATTATGTGGGTGGGCGGCAACACTGCAGACAAAGTGCTTTTCTTTATTGGTCATATGGGGTTATGATTTGGACCATGCGCTGTTGGCAGGCAACCAGAGGAGAGGACGTTAGTGCTTACAGCCAAGAAATAGTCTGGTATTTATACACTTGAGTTTCTTGCACAAATTAAATGTGCTAATAAGGGAGGTTTACAGGTTGAACTGGGTGATTGATTTGATATCATTTAACAGAACCAAATTAACCTCCAACTCTACTGACTTTCACTGTGCAGTTTCATCGTTTGCTAGAAATCAACCAATCATGATTAAGTGATACATTGATTAGTTGATTGGGAGACAAATGGGAAAAAATTTGATAACTGATTAAATATTAACTATTATAATTCCCTGGAAACAAGCCTCTGAAATGTGAATATGTACTAGTTTCCTCGTTTTCTATGATAGTGAACTCACCATCTTTGGGTTTTTGACTGTTGGTCAGACAAAAAAAAAGAAAGAAGCTACTTGAATGTTCACTCAGGCATCAGGGAATGATGATGGGCCTTTATTAAAGAAATTAACTGTCAGAACAAGTGATAATTAAAGAAAATGTTGGTTGCAGCCTTATAGTACTTCAGTGATGGAGAAGAAAGCGCCCTACCTGAGATTTGCTTTTGCTTTAAGATATTCGCTCCTAGAGAGTGAAGTCGTGGAGACCACTTTTGAAAAACATTTAAGTAAAGTACAGTGTAGTTTAGGGTCATTTTGTTTCCAATGTAATTTACAGTAATCTTGAAAGACCAAACGGCCTCATATAACTGTCGGCTTGCTGTTGACTAGACAAAAAGTCAGGGGTTAATCTCCTTGTTTACAAATACCCTGGTAATAAAACTCTGCTGTCTGATTGCATGTCATTTATAAATATGGATGTGCGTGAGAGACAGGCATAAACAAACACAGTGATATTCATATTGGGTTTTAACCGGTTTTAATTAACCCTGATTACAGCTTAATTACAAGTTTGGAAAAAAAACACGAAAGAAGTGGAGAAATTCAATGTTACATCATGGTATTAACTCTCATCTCTCCATCTGAGTGTTATGTAACTGCTCGGGGGAGACGAGGCGAAAGAAGAAGAGACTGAAAGAGGGAGAGGATAGACCTTTAAACAGTAAAACAATACACATCTTTTTTCTTCTTTTAAAATGATACAACCCAACCCTCCCCCCAAAAAATGAAAAAATATACAAGACAGAGAGAGAAAAAGGTAACATTATAAAATAAAAATTACAATACATGACAAAAAAGATAAAATCACTTCCCCTCTGCTGCTAAATAAAATCCTCCGACACTGCTCTTCCCTCTCAGTCCCCGATGTTATTTCTCTGTCAGCATCAAAATTAATATTACACATTTTAGTTATATTACATTTGTAAAAATTAAAGACAGGAAAAAGATTTCTGGTTCAGGGGCTTGAAGGTTTGAAACAGGGAATGGAGTTTGGGGGTTTCCACATCATCCAAAGTGATGTACACAACATAAAAAGCAACAGCTAACAGAACCATGGAATAGTAATAATGCCAGGTGGAGAGGTAAATAACCCAATGAGAACAATAATAACAACAACAATAATCAATAGCAATATTGACATCAAAAAAATAAACTGAGAAACCTTTATTCTTTTGATAGAGAAATGTAATCTTTGTGCTGTTTGTCTACCGTTCTTTGACTGTAGAGGTTGAGAGAGAGCCTGTGTTACAATCAGACGCCAGTCAATCTTTTTACCCTGCAATATCATGACTGAGTAAGATCACGCCGCAGTTAGCAGGAAGTCAGACAACGCCTGACACAGAGCAAGGGAAAAAATGAAACAGAACAGAGAAAGAGTGCAGAGCAGGTGGACTGATGCCTCATCTGCTGCTGAGATATGAAAAGTAGTAATAAGGCAGCTGTCAGTTCAAATACAGACACAGGACTTGGTGGGAGTGAGGGTGTGTGGGTGTGTGGGTGTGTGTGTGTGTGTGTGTGTGTGTAGGTGTGTTTGTGTTTGTGTTGTGACACGCTCCAGTCCAGACCACAGGGGTCTGATGAGGAAATTCGATCAGCTCAGCTACACAGACTGCCTGGAGGCCATCTATCTCACAGTTCTCTGCTATAGATCCGTCTTGTCGCTGGCCAGGCGGGGACAGGCCTCTCTCTGGTCAGAGCTCAGTTAACCAATCAGACGCCTGGATGACCAGGCTGCAGAGACAAAAAGCTCCAGGATGTTAAAACATAATCACAAACGTGTGTGTGTGTTTTTGTGTGTGTGTGCGTGCGTGTGCGTGCATAGCTTGAGGAGAGGGCGTTTCAGGACAGGGCCTCACGTGTCTGACTGTTTTGGGCTATCTTACAATAATGATTAACCCCTTAAGCCCCCCCCCCCTTTGCTCAAATCCAGAGCTGCTGCGAACTTAGGAGCATTATGCTAACTGGCCTTAGAGAAAAGACAGGATTACTAATACACTAATAACCCATGAGTTATCTCATACACCCACACACCCACCAAACACACACACACACACACACACACACACACACACACACACACACACACACACACACACACACACACACACACACACACACACAGGACCTTGAGAGGCCTGGGGCCAGGACAGCTCAGGCTGGGGAGAACCCCAATGAGCTGAGCTAGACTGTACAGACAGGAAAGAGCAGAGGGCTGTGTGCTGAAAGGGCAAGCTACTGCAAATGAAGTGAACAGCAGAGTGAACCACACGTCTGAATCATTAGCAGTCTGTTCAAGTCCTGTTTTTTTTTTCCTTGCTGGTGGACTGGCCTGTGCTGTTTTTCTCTGGCTTGTTTGTCTATGAAACAAATGTACAAGAAAATCCTGGACCCTCAACCCCTCTTCATTCTGCCCACCCACTCTCCATACTATATTACCCAATGAGTGGCATGACACTTACCACTCAAAATAATCCACTTACAAAAAATCCTGAATCAATCATATCATTTAAATGCTATGGTTCTTTTAAAATCTCACTTATCTATAATAATTTCATTTAGAATATATAAAGATATAGTCTGAATGTGTGTTATTAGAGCTCAGTTTGCACTTTTGTACATGCTATAAAAACAAGGCATATAGAGGCAGTGTGTGTGTGTGTGTGTGTGTGTGTGTGTGTGTGTGTGTGTGTGTGTGTGTGTGTGTGTGTGTGTGTGTGTGTTTTCCCTGCTCTCTCAGGCTCTCACACTCGTGTAGTTAACAGGCCCGGAAGTCTCACACACTCTCAGGACCTGAGGATGACACCACTACAGGGAGAGCTGGAGGTCCAGACAAAGAGAAGGAGCATGTTTAAGAGCTAAAGGCAGTGCTGTGTGTGTGTGTGTGTGTGTGTGTGTGTGTGTCTGTGTGTGTGTGTGTCTGTGTGTGTCTGCTGGTTTAGTTTAACACTATCTATGATTGTTAGAGGAGCTATAGCTGGTGAACTAGGATTCTGTGCTGCTGGGACTTGAGGGAAACTATTTTCAGTGTACAGGCCATGTTAGGTGAGGTGAGGAGGTTAGGTAAAAGTTACTGGAGCCCCCTCAAATCCTTCCTCCCCCTGCTGCCTTCCCCCTAGTGGTCCCCTCAGCAGCTCGTCTTCACTCTCCTCTTTTCCATCTCCTGTTTTTTCTGTGAGTGGAGTCATGATCTTTCCACAGGTGGTCCGCAAGAGAAAGAGGGGCAGGACAGGAGAGAGACAGAAGGAAGGTTATAAAAAAGTCATAAGCTCTGAGAGAACAGTGTGCCAGAGAGTCAAAGTCTGTGTATGCGTGAGTGCATGTTTGTGAGTGTGTATGGTCTTGCGTCACTGTGAACACTGTTTAGTGTCCATAGTCCCCAAGTCCCATTCACTGTTGTTGTTGTTGTTTTTTTTTTTTGCGTTGTGTGTTTGTGTGCATGAATCCAATAAACATACAGCAATAGGCTTCCCTGAGTGGAGTGGGCCAGGTTTAAGAGTCAGTCAGACAACAGCAACAGCCCCACTCTTCAGTCTGAGAGACACACTTTCCTTTTTGTCCTCATGATTTTTCAGTATCTGCCAGATGTTGCAAAGCTTTCATGAGTTAAAGGATGATTACTCAAAGCAGTCCTCCTCCCTGACACTCTCCCATCTTTGCTCTCTTCCATGTCACTCCAGGGCTGTGGGTTTTAGATGCAGGCACTTATCAAAGTCCTGTCGTCTTATAGGAAAAGTAGCATAGCGGAGAGTGTGCACTTTGTCATCCTGGGTGTGTTGCTGGGCTGTAAGGGAGTGTGTGTCCCCTGAGGAAAGTGTTAACTGGCTGCTGATCCTACTGGTGGGGGCCTGAAGGCAGGAGCTGTGCTACTGGGACAGGGCATCTGGAGCTTCACTGGCCTGGCGGGAGGTGAACTTGTGGCCAAGTTGCATGAGGGAGCATCCCTTTGATTTCAGCCCCCGTACAGTCACTGAGTCTGGGTTGGCTGAGTCTGAGTGAGTCCCTCCTCCCAAAGGATGTGTCCCAGAAGAGCCTTGATTCAGACAGAACATTGGGGGAGGGGGTCTGACAAAACAGGAGTTGGGCTATCATTGAGGTGTTGGTTTTATATGTGTGTATGTTGGACTGTGCTCTCAGCTCACTGGAGGTTTCAGGAATCTAGTTTGTCAGTTTGGGAGAGGGATTACAGAGGAACCATTTACATACTCCTGCACCACCTCCTGTGCTACTGGAGCAGTAGTGTTTGGGCTGTGTGTCTCATCAGCAGTCTTTGTTCTCCAGGGACAGCTGTGCAGTGGCACGATGCAGCTCTGCGCTCACCCTCCGGTGTGAGGCCAATGGTGTGGCTAAAGAGCCCTCGTATGCCAATGGGGGAGGACTGTCCCCCTCTCCACTGCCTGTCCCGTCCTCCTCCATCTCCATTTGTCCATTACTTTGCCTCTCTCTTTCCCTCTCCTCCTCTGGTCGTACTTTCTTGTCATCTGACTCTTCCTGTGAGGCCTCCATGCGCTGGTCTTCGCTCCAGCGCCTTTTGAAGCGCAGCTTCAGGGGGATGCACTTGGTCTGAGGAGCTCCTCCCGAGCCCACCTGAGGTGGGGGCGTGTTGCTCTCCCCTGGCTCGGTGGGTTCAATCTTGAGGGTGGGCAGCCCACGATGCGCATTGGAGTGTGCGTGCTGCGAGGTAAAAAAAGGCATCAGGCCAGGTGGAGGCGGAGCAGGGGCTTTGAAGACGTCCTCATCCAGGTCTTCATCAGGATGGGGTTGATGTTGTGGTGCGGCTGTGCCGTTAGCAAGGTGGTGGTGGTTAGGGGCTCTGAGGTGGCGAGGGGAGAAGAGCTCAAACTCTTCATCTCTTTCATCTGGGTCCTCATCACTAATGTCAGTCACCTCCACCTCTTCCTCCGACTCTATGTCAGAGATGGGCTCCACCTGGACAGTGAGGTAAAAGAAGGGATAAAGACAATGAACACAAGAGGAAAAGAGAAAATGTAAAACTCATTCACAATGAATTAGTAAAACATTTTAGTTCAATGTTCAAGAAATGGTGAATACCACTGGAGCTCATTTTAACAACATAAATTTCACTTTTAATGATATAAATTATTCAAGCTTTACTAAAAACAAGACTTACTGTTGGTAATTGTGTAGATTCATTATACAAGTGAATTTTAAAAACAATTTCAAAACGTCTTGTGGTGTGATTCATGTCAAACATTTACCCTGCATAGATTTCAGAGTACTGCACAGATCAGTGTGTCTCACCTTTATCTTCGGAAGTCCTGCACTGTTTAGAGACTGCGTTGAGGAGGAGGCAGAAATGAGGCCTGAGCCGCTGGCTGAGCTCAGGTCACTCCCGAATGACAGTGAGGATCCCAGGCCAGAGGTAGATGACATGGACCCGGATCCTGAGCCTGAGGACAGCGAGCTCTGCCTGGGTTTGTTCTGCCCTTGAGTCTCCCTTTGCTTCCTGCCCAGTGGCGGCGGCTGCAATTTGAACTTGAAGGGTGACATGTGCGGAGGCTCCTCACCAAGATGGAGTGGGTGATGCATGGGATGGGAATGGGGGTGAGGGTGGGCAGAGTGAGGTGGATGCGGGTGGTGGTGGGCGGAGTGAGCCAGAGGTGGGTGGTGGTGCCGTTCCCCTCCCCTCTCTCCTCCGCCTGCTGTCGCTGCTCTTTCTGCTCTCTCGGCCGCTCCTCTTTCTCCACTCAGACCAGCTTTGTCTGTGGCGGGCCGGTGGGGCTGAGGGATGACGATGTTGGGGTACTGGAGGAAAGCTCTCGGGCTGAGGCCGTAGTTGTACACTGACTGGGTGTGGGCCTGCAGGTAGCGCTTCATGTCCTCTGGGTTGAAGGAAAAGTGGGAGCCTAGCATAGGGGACAGGGTGGGCGAGGGAGTGTAGGTGAGGTGAGATGTGGGGGTCATGGAGAGCGCTGGGGATAGAGGAGGGGCTAAGAGGCCAGCTCCTCCTGGCCCTGGCAGAGGGGACACAGGGAAGGGGGACAGGGGCTCTGTGTGGATCCGGTGCCCTGCAGGACCACGGGAGCCTGGGTGAGCAGCTGGGTTGCCTGGTCCTCCATACATGCGGAACAGGGTTTCATGAGACAGACGAGGATGGATGATACTCCGATAGCCTCCTCCACCGCCAGGTCCTCCTCCTCCTCCGCTCACACCCCTCTCTCCCCTCTCCTCTCCTGCTCCTGTGTTGCCCTCCTCAATCTCAGAGTTGACCGAAGTGCCGTCGCTGCAGTCGCTGACGGAGCCACGGGCCATTCGTCGAGCCACAGAGCTGAACATGCCACCGGGGCTGCGCAGGTCCTCATTGGGGGAGAGGACTTCAGAGGGTGTTGAAGGAGGAAAGCGGAAGTGGGTCGTTGCACCGGTGGGGACAGGAGGGGCACTCTGAGGGACACTGCTTCCTGGAGATGTCAAGACAAGGGAGGGAGGAATAGGGAAAAAAGAGGGGGAGAATACTGAGAAATAACATACAATGTTCGCTTGTATAATCCTATGTAATCATGCTATCCTTCTTTAGGATTAGGAGATATCTGAGCATGCACACACACGGCGCAAGACTGTCCAGGCTTACCAGTGGAGCCCATGTCGATGAAAGGGTAGTTGACCAAAACCAGTTTATTGAAGTTGAACTTATAGGTGAACCTCTTGCCTTTGGTCTTATGAAGGATTCTCTTGTTGTAGTAGTATCTAGAAAACAGCATAAAACAGACATGATAAATAAAGCTATTAAGGAAAGTCACTGTGCTCATACGTCTAATACATGTAAAGACAAATGTAAACACACGTCGGAGCTAAATAACTGACTGCATATGATCTTATGCCAAGATTTTGCTGTATACCACAGAGAAATATAAATACAAGCTTTTAACAACACTGAAACATTTCAATTAAAACACACACCTCATTTTAAAATATTATGTTGTGAATTGAATTCATTGAGACTATGACAGATGAGCTTGCACAGTCAAGAACACACTTTAATAATCATGAGTCTTTCATCTCGACCCCCCCCCCCTTCTAATGATAGATATTACAGAGTGTTGTATGACATTTGCACAAAGCAGACCCAGAACAGGAGGGGTGGGGGGGTATGGCGGGAGTGGAGGGGGGCAGAAATGAGGAGCAGTGATGGACTGAGCTACGGAGCAGCAGAGTGATGTTGTGTGTGGGGATAAACAAACAATTAAGAGATCAGAGGTCAATGTATGCAGTGCTACCGCCGTGGCCAAATGTTGGGCTATTTTGAGCCTGTGTGGATTGTAAGGGTGCAAGGGTGTGTGAGCAGTAGTATGCATGTTTGACAGGTGTGTGTGACTCTTGTGTTACTTTGTGTGGATTGTGCATGTGTAGTACCGTCACTTATGTATATCTGTTTAAAAGAAAGCTAGGGATTAGAGAAATGCGTCTTTTTGGGTCTTCTAAATTCAGATTTTGTCAGATGAGAGTCACACATAATAACACATTCTGCCTTTCATTTTGCTAGATGGACCCGTCTCTTTATGTAACACCAAAGCAAAGCCACCAATAATTCACCCCATCTTTATCTGTTTATGTAATGGCCATTCTCTATTTTTTTTTTCAAGCTTTCTCTCTCCCATGGCTCCTGCCTACAGTACAAGGCTCCATTTTTATTAACCTTTGTCCAGCTACAGCTCTTTATGTAACATCTCTCTGCTTTCTTCCGCAGATCCACATCCACTTTATGTAACCTCTAGATCCCCGGCTGCCAACCCTCACACAGTAAAAGAGACGGAGTGACGGAAAGAGGAGGGGATAAAGAGCAAGTAACGAACAGAGACGGTGTGTCTGTCAGTCAGCGAGAGAATAAGCTTGACCCGCCTTGCCCACCAAAACCACCACCTATCCTTTCAACTCTACCCCTGGCTATTAAACACAAGATTTAACCAGACTGTTCTTTACACATCATGTCTGCATGCCTACCTGCTTTTATAGCCCTACACTACGCTTTCTCTTCCTCCAGCATGTGTCTGCTGGTACAAGTTAAGTGAAGTGTGCTGGCAAAGATAGGGGCTTCAGGGTATGTAGGTAATGCTGAGTTAATCAGAGCCCATTGACTATCATTACACTGAATGGTAGTTATCCAGACGGTGGTGTGTGTGTGTGTGTGTGTCTGTTTGGTGGTGGGGAGGTGTTGCCCTTAAACCCCCCCCTTATTATGCTTATTACACAGACTTGTTGGGCCGTTTTTTCTCTGGGAACAGACTGTTGCTCTTTTTCACTTAAACCCTCCCCCTCTCCTCCCTTTATCCTACTGATACCTCTCTCTGTCTCTCTCTCTCTTCCTCTGATCAATCCACCTCCCCCTCTTTATTCCCACTCACATGTCCCCTGAGGCGATGGGAGAGGGTGAGAGAGAGAGGCAGAGAGAGAGAGAGAGAGAGAGAGAGAGAGCGAGAGAGAGAGAGAAAGAGAGAGAGAGAGAGAGAGCGAGAGAGAGACAGAGACAGAGACAGAGAGACAGGACAGGCCTGCACTGTTGAAAACATTGTTTACGCCAGGCACAAAGCAGCATGTAATTTCTGCTCTAGGGGAGACACTCACAAGGGCTGGGAAGGAGGGGAGAGAGGCAGTTGAGAGTGAGGGGACGGACAGAGACAGACAGGAAGTCAAGCAGAATTAAAACCACAACAGGACTATGATCGAATTAGCCGATGATAGAAAAGTCAACAAGCTGTGCTATGGCACACACAAGGGTCCAATATAAAAATAGATTACAAGGGTAGAAAACAAACTAAATCCCATGTAGCTAAAAGTAATTTACTTTGTTTATCACACACCATCATTACAACGTAATTGGAGCAAAATTTCATGAAATACTGCTTGTGCCTATCTAAAACTAATGCAGTGTAACTGTGAAGATCTGCTGGAAGCAAAACAAACCGTTTGACATCGCCTCCGCCACTTCTCGCTCGTCGCTAGTGAGTAGCATGCTTGTTAGCAAACACTGTAAATAAGCAGCCTACAGTGTTCTCCTACAGTTTACGTGACTCTGTGCCAAGCAGCACTTCATTTTGTTTGTGCCTGTAATCGTAGAGACAAGTGTCATACATAGGAAGGATCCCAGAAACTCAAGAAGGACCTTCTCCCCCATAGACATTTATCCATAGCAGGTAAAGGCTAAACCTCTTGCCCCACCACTGTGTCACTTTGATGTTGTCAGTTTTTTCTGCAAATCACTGTGAAGCCTCAAGGGAAAATTCAAAGTTCAAGTTCAAACTTTTTAAACTTTTGACCCCCTCCTTTTTATTATGTTACTAGTTGCTTCCCACAGAAAAAGAATAGAAAAGAGAATTCACCCATTCAGTGGGTCTTCACAATATTACAACACCCTTGTTAATATATAGTCTACCCTCAATGATATAAATGAGGTATTGCAGGACTGATGTATTAGACATTAGACTAGTTTTAGATAGGTCTACTTAATAACCTGGAAAACTAAAATATGCATAAATATATGTTTATACGTATATCTCAGATAATATCACTTTGCTGATACATCTGTCTGACCCTGGCTTATGGCAGTGGGCTAGTAGGGAGTGAAGCCAACTGAAATTTTGTGTGCGCTTGGCTACACACACACACACACACACACACACACGCTGTTAATACACTGAATGCTGAAATGCATAGTTGGAAGCAGACAACAACTTTGCGTAATCCTAGCCACGGTAACTGAAGCTGTGTTTAGAGCACATGGTCTCCCATTCTTTCTCCATGCCCCCTCCTCCTGCGCCGTCATACGGGCAGACAGTCTTTGAAGAGCATTTGAACTCACTTCAAAAGAGAAGAAAGAGATTCTTTGAGTGCCTGTGTTTAGCTGCCCACCACACTCGCCTTACACACAGGCACACACACACACACACACACACACACACACACACACACACACACACACACCTCTCCCATATCCTGACTCTATAACTGCCATCTCATTCAGGCATACTCAAACACATGTATGCCCCCACACACCCAAAAGTGTATCATCCAGTAAGATGCAGCTTTATCCCGCTCTCTGTTTAACCAAAAGAGTAGATTGAACAATCAATGCAAGTATGGATTTAGGCAAAGCCTTCAGGGAAACAGAGGGGAGGCTTTCTATCAACTCAGTTGTTACTGTGTGTGATTCTAGGCCAGGGATTAAGGCTACGATTACACAGACCTGCTGTGATCCAAAACAGTATGATCAAAGAAGAGAGAAAGAGAGCGAAAGAGAGAGAGAGAAACACGGGAGTGCAGGAACTCAACTCAAAGGCAATGAATGAACATAGACATTTCAAAACAGCACTTCAGTAATATTTGAAGCCATCCACAGGAAAATACCACAGTATTATGATTTACTGGGGTGTTATTTGACATTTTTTATACTGATGTCAGTACAATACCTGAACTTTGGCCCCAGTATTAAAACTATTTTTTCTGATGTTTAACTTTAAGTACTATAAACATTTTTTCTTACCTAAAACCTCCTATTAATTTACCACAACACACCAAATGTCTGAAACACCGCAATCTTATCAAACTAAAGGAAAACTACTGTTTATTACAAATTTAATTTATAAAAGTTTACTTTTGTAGCTCTATCTGTCGACTCTATCAGATATAATAACATAATAACATCACAGTCATCACTAAGATCCCAGAGCGCAGTAATGTCGCTAAAAATAGGTCGAACGGGACAACAAAACTGAGTGGTAAGACAATCATTCAGGCATCAAATAAGTTTGGCTATCCTGGAGGTTTGTTTACAACCTATACAATCATGATCGTTACCCCAATGAGGGTTTTAATATCTTAGAAATTACTTTATGGAGTAAAATGTTACCACCACTGCTATAAAAAATATACTCAAGGTCTAAAACAAGAATATCAGAACAAAGCATTGGATGCAAACAGACAAATTTTGGTCTGTATAGAAAATACTATTACGGTTTGATACCAAGCCTTAGTCGTAAAGATGGAAAAAGTTAACAAGAATGTGTTAAATGTATTCCGTCACCAACTTTCTGTACAATGTTACCTATAATATGAAATCTGTACAAGCTCACCAATCTATTTCAGTATCACTCCACACACTTCAACACTAAAAATGAATTAATGAATTGAACCGGCCCGCTTGTGTGTGCGTGCACAGCCTGTGCTTTGCCCATTGTTGGGCTGTAAATAGGCGCTGACTGTGACAGGAAGTTGGGATTACAATACTCCCCATGAGCCCCGTGTTTATTTTCTACCTCTTTCGTCAGCATTGGCTGTTACACACACATCCCAGCCAGATCCTCCACTACACAAACGCACACACCAGCTGCTCACACTCAGGTGTGTTTTTGTATATGTGTGTGTGTACAAGTTGCACACGTGAGAGTGCTTTGTGTGAAAGCTGGGTTTGATGAGTGTTTACAGTCTCAAAAAGGAAATAAAATGTGTTTGTGTAGGGATGTGGGCTGGGGTATGATTAAGCAAGGTGTCACATGCATGTGTGTGTGTGTGTGTGTGTGTGTATAGAGGGTTGGGGTAGGGATGGTATATATGTGTGTTTGTGTGTGAAGAAGAGGATCTGGTGAGGGTCCGATTAGGCCGGTCACATGCTCTGTGGGTGCAAATATGTACTCGAGCACAATCTGGTGTGTGTGTGCGTATGTGTGCGCAGCTCGTGTGCATCCCTCCCTCATAGAAAATAAAGGCCTCATTCAGTCAGGGACAATGACACACACACACACACAAGCTCATGCACACTGAACACATACATGCTGCAGATAGAGACAATGGAAAGACAATGCACACAAGCACACGTTGAACACAAAGTCATACAGTGGTACTGTCCCTGGGTGCTCCCTCTGCACTTTCTCTTGGGCCCTGGGTGTTTCCACACAATGTGCTGCTACAGAGAGAGGCCTTCTGACCTACAAACAGGCCCAGCCAGCTTGGTGAGTAACGCTGTGTGCATATGCAGCACTATTTCCTGCTGCATGTTTTGTGGATGTGGCCAGTGAGGTTAATTCTAAGTGCAGATCAGAGCCAGTTTCAGTGCAGCAGGTTAGAAATGGCTGCAGTATAACAGGGCAGGAATTTAACAGTGGCATTACATGGCAAACATAATCATACTCTGGTATGGGATGTCAGATGCATGATCTCTTGTAGTTTTAGCATAAAATAGAAAATGTTAGGTTTTTTTTTTTTGTTTAAACAGCATCACCTTTCCCAGGAATCTTCATTCTTTTCTATGTGTTTTTCCTGTGTTGGCAATCTTCCAGCTGTGGCAGCTCATCAGAGCTGGAAATGTTGGAAATGAAGCAAACACTCCAAACATGTGTGCAAGCAGCATGTATGGGCAAGACTCTGTGTACAATGGTGCATTTGTGTATGCGCACATGTTCTGTGTTTTTAATCTTTGCCAGCTGTGCATGGCAGTCCCCCCTGACCTCTGACCGCCGTGTTGGAGCCAACGTGGACTGCTGACTCTGAGGACAGGGGGGCCTGGAGGTCTGCAGGAGCTGGGACCTCTTAGCATGATTACACTCATTAAGGCAACACTCTGCAATGACTGATTGGCAACATGCTTCATTTCCCCTGCCCTCCTTTGTCGAACAGCACAAGTCTCATTTATGAGAGCAAGCTGGTGGTGCAGGAAATCGGAGGAGAGGCTTTACTTCCTTGTCCTACAATATGAGCCATCCTCATTTAAAATGCAGCTGAGTGTTAAAGATTGTGTCCTTCCTATTATTCATTAGTCACACTAAAAATGTCAGACATTAATGACCTCAAAGCTTGAGGAATATCAAAGTTGAAGGTGGGTATGACCTGAAAAAAGCTGAATTCATGAGGAATCTGACACACTCTGGACAACAGCAACACGCCTTAATAGTGTGTTACTTTAGTTTTTTTTTTTTTTTTTACAGATTTGATTATTTGCAACAAGACAGAACAACAATTATTAATGAATTAAAAAAAGGATAAAAAGTGACAGTCTTCTCTCTTTCAACATCCAGCACGTCCACATGCACACTTACACGCAGAAATTTGTACATAAACACACACTTGCACAGTTTGAGTGTAATCCTCTCAACAGGAGTGGGAATTTCACAGCGGCCGTGGGAGCGGGAGGCCAAGATGACGCATGGGCTGAGGCTGTGTCCCCTCAACGGAAAGCCAACACATACGCACATGTCCACACACACACACACACAAACACACTCACACACACACACAATACAGAGGCCTTGATTAAGGGAATTTCCACCATGTGCACGGCAGACAGGAAAGAATAAGATCATAGAGGTAAAAATAATAATTACAAAGGCTAAGTGATAAAAAGAACACTTCAAAACAGACAGGCCTTTTCAAGTATGTGAGCATGTGTGTGTGCTAATTGCCACATGCTGACTGTGGTCTCCATTATTAGCAGACTCCAGGTTTTCTCCATATGAGGGGCACAACGTGGCCTGCAGTCCAATAGTTTGCTACATATGGGGACTGTTACTAAGCACATGTCTGTTTGCATGCCTCTTTTATAACTTCATTAATCTTTAGTGTCATTAATCCTCTGGCCACATTACTATTGATGTGCATCTTGAGAGGCTTCATTTCAGTGTCTCTTGCGGTGACGCGACTGACGACAGCTCTGGTGTCAAATCAGGTGACACCATGGGCATTGGTGTGTACATGTGTCTGTTGTTTTGTTAACTGTCCTCACTCTAAGCGTGGAGTGACTCTGTTCAATTTATAGGCACAGAGGGAGACAACCTGGCTGTAGGAGGGAATATGAGGACACACAACAGTGCCAGAGGGAAAAGTCTTGTGCAGAAAACCTGTTGATAATCAGGTTCGAAGGCCGGTCCATCAGAGGGCACTAAGACCCGCTATATATAAGCACTTACTGCAGCCTAAGCTCCAAATCTGTTACAGCTCTAGAGGATGGACATGCTATAAATACACAGCCTGACCACAAGTGTCCCCATCCATATTGTTTTTCTCCCCAATTCAGAAAATCTAAATCCAGACTCCAAGTCTGAATGTGTGTGTGTAGCACATGTAATCACACATTAGTAGTCCATGTTAATTCCCTCTGTCCCCATTGGATCTCATCTGTAACAGACGTTATCTTAATCTCACCAGTGTAAATGAGCATACATAAACCCTCCCTCCCCTAAATTAAGCAAGTCAATGCATTTCCCTCCCTTAATGGCCTATGTGGCTTTCTTTAAAGTACTTAGCCTAATCTTGGCCCTGTTTGAGTGTTAAGAATAAACTGGGGATACAGGACACAGTGACTGAGATGCTATGTTTACCACAACTGATATCATCTGAGAAGAGTTCCCCAGGGATATTCTGATGTCCGTTGTACTGAACTTTATTGCGCTGAGGGATGTCACTGTTACGGCCCAAAAACTGATTATATGCATATTTCTATAATCAAAAATATTGTAAATTAATGTCTGTTTATGAAAACCAAAACCACAAACACAGTTTAAAGCATCTGTTGTGTAGCTAAGATTTTATCTATTTTTTCCAATGCACAACCCCAACTATTTTGATGGTCTTGAAGCAATTTGCTTTACTGACATGTCAGTACAATTTGATTTAACCCATACTTAAGAAAATACTCACGAAAATTTGGGAAAAACAGTCTCAGATGTCTAAACCATATGATAAAATTTATAGATGATGGTGAATCATATGGTAGCTGATATCAAAGTACCTGACTAATGGAGTTAACTAACACTATGGATCAAGATCCAAGAGCACTCATACAGCATAAATGATGAGCAGAGAGCCTTACCATGATGTTGCATGAGTCACATTTTCATGTGATATTTATAGTTTGAAGCTAGGGTCACTCCCAAAACAGTGTGGAATCACTGCCGTAACATGCTAATGAGCTTGGCTGAGCTGGCATCCAAGGATATAACTTTAACCAAAAGGTGTAAAGGTGTGACCGGCCAAATGGGTCAGTGTCGTAACTCCACTTGGAGCATAATAGTAGCTAAACTTGTCCAGGTCAATACCATGTGAAGGCATGTGGCCAGGGGTCAGTCTTGCAACAGTATTATAGACTTGGTTAAGTGCTATTAGTGCCCAGGCAGGCATGACTAATAGAGTGTCTGGATGAAACATAGCCAGAGAGTCAAAGCTATGGTGTCTGTGGGTCTGAATGAAATGCCTCCAGCAGGTCAGTGCTGTAACTGGAATCAGCTTCCAGGGTCACAGGTGGTATTCTCAGTTTGGATTACAGAATGTTTCTATACAATGACTGTAGCCTTAGGGGCGTATGTGTGGGTTTAAGAGTTGAAACCTCATTTACTAAACATTTGCAGAAGTGCTAGTTGTGTAAAAAAAAAAAAAAACCTCTCTGATCACTCAACCTGTGCATACATCCTTTTCACAAATAGACACCACATTTCCACTGGGAAGGAGATTGCAGTGTACTTGGCTTAATGTTAATAAAAGTATTTTAGAAAGTGGCACTTCAGGAGTTCAGGACCACAGGTGAGGGTTGGAACATAGACAGATGGATAAATCGCCCTCACACTCAGTTTTGTCTTTACTACAACAGCTCAGTGAAAAGATTGCTGCTGCTGTACCAATCCAGACAAATCTCTTTCACCTCTTGCATCATCGCACTGCAAAGCCTTTTCACAACTTCAGAGACCTCCACAGAGGAGAGAAAAAAGTTTAGGGCACCCTGGTGGCCTATGGGTCGAAGCACTGACTATGGATTGTACATCCATGGGTCATATCCAGTTAGGGAACGTTGCTGTTTCTTGTTCCTCAACTCTCTCTCCCCTCATTTTCTCTGATCTCTACACTGTCAAGTATCAAATGAAGGTACAAAATACTCCCCCCCCCCCAAAAAAAAAAAAGAAAAAAAGAAAAAGAAAAGAATGTCCCGTTTTAAAAGTCTGCCTCCTTCACAACCAGGCTTAGGGGTTGCTCTTACTCAAACATTCCTGTCAACACCTGACAATATCCCTAGTTGAGGTCAGCAGTTCTCCTCCCCTGGCTGTTCTTCTTAAATTATCTGGAAAAGGAGCAATCTTAGTCTCTGTCCATAAGGAGAATCCCAGAGATAGTGATGTACCTATAGAGACTGGGAGCCCAAATATATGTATTTGGTACTGCTTCACAAACCACACTATCTCAGGCTGATTCCCCTCCAGAATGACATTTTACATCATGACAGCTAGCAGCCATTGGTCAGTCCACCAAGCCCCTGCTTGTGGCTGCTGCCCAAATGACAACGCATAACAACTATGGGCCCATGCTATGATGTCGGACGATTGGTTCTGACAGATTTCTGCTGATTCATAAGGTCTCTGAATCACTCTTGGTTTGGCCATTAACCAGACTGTGATTTTCAATTAATGTAATATATTGCAGGTCTAAATCAATCAGTGATTCAATTGGAGCATGTGGATTCTTTACATTTAGGCATATGGTAAAGGTTTATATGAATATGCTGCCATGTAAGCTGTAATGTGGCTAAATTTAGCTTTTGAGAAAACTGCTCATCTGGTGTATTTACTGGTCCCCACACAAAGAGAAGTTAACTATGAATGAATTTACACTCCCAGATGCAGATTAACTAAGAAACAAGCATATTCATCACGTTTCTATGTCATCATACCTCAGCGCCCTGCTCAGTTTATCGTAGTTCATTTGGGGTTTACACTTCCTGGCCCCCCACAGTCGGGCCACCTCGTCTGGGTCCTTAATGACAAACTCGCCATAGTCCCCCTGCCAGGCGATGACGTCATGATATTCCTCTTTCCTGAGCAGCTCCAGGATGAAGTGCCACAGCTGGATTTGCCTGGATCCGGGGCTCGACTCAGGCTTGTAAGCCCATTCTGGGAAGGCGAACCCTAAAGCAGAGAGATAAAGAGAGTGGAGGGTTAAGTGTGACGCAGGAACAGTGAATGGTTAAGTGGAGCGCACGAGTCATATCTATTAATTTGAAAATGCATCTTTTTGAAAGATATTTTAATCTAGGTGAGGAACTCTTTGTCTCTGTAGAGAAATCTTGAAAGCTTGGAAGGAAGGAAAAGAAAAGCCTAAGATACAATTTCAATTAGGAGTCAGAAGTTGTAGTTCTTTCAGGTGAGTGTTCTATAAGAGAAAAGAGGATTTTAAGTGTCTAGTCAAGTATGAATCACATACAAAAGTTAGTTAAACACAGGTTGGAGTGTCCTCAATCATATTTCACATTGCACATAGCTGTCTTCACTACCATCTCTTTTTTTTTCATTCTACAGTAAATCTTTGAATAATTTTTGTGGGTTATTCACAAGCACTTTCTCTTTTATTGGACAGTTTGACAATGTGGAGAGCGAGAGGAAGTGAATAAGGTAATAGATCTCACAAACAATGGCATAAGAGGCACTGTAACATGCCCTGACCTGTTTAATTGTCTTGATCTTACAAGACGTTCTAGGTGGCCAGAAAATGTTGGCCAGAAAGTGTTGGCACTCTTACACCTCACTGAAACAAAGCCCTGTTCTTCCTGAAAAGTGTTGAAATTAAAAGCTCTTTTGTCATGCATACTTGGCTTTACTTTGCCACGGAATAAAACAAAGGAGCAATGAAAAACCTGAATCCTTGCTTATTCTACAAAGATCTTCTATAATGGCCTGGACTAAATTATTGGTGGCCATTAGACATGGTGATAATAAGTGGACTGTAGTGATATTTCAAGCAGCATTGTCTTCAATTAGTATCACAGGTGTCTTCAGTCTTGTAATCATTCATTCATTCAGCCAGCCTATCTAGATGGAGAAAAGTCATCATTGTGCTGTATGAGTACACAGTAACACTGTGTACACCACTCTCAACATGGACAAGAGAAAGAGGAGAAGAGAGTTTTCTGAGGAGATATGGAAGAAAATAATTGGCAAGCACATTCAAGGTAAAGGCTAAAATAACACTGCCAAGCAGCTTGATGCTCCTGTGACCACAGTTGCTAATATTATTACCACCACAGACTGTAGCCAACGTGACCACAAGAGAAAAACTTTACCACAGATTGAATAGAAGTTTGAATGGTGAAAAAAGAACAAGGAAAACTTCAAAACAGATGCAGGCTGACTTCCAAAAGTAATGTACAACAGTGTTTAGTCGTACAATATGTATAAGATATGTAAGTCATCTCAGCTCTATATTCCCAGAAAATGAAACTTTTAAATAAACGAACATCACCCCCCACTGTGAAACATGGAGGAGGCTCAGTCATGTTATGATGTTGCTTTGCGACATCTGACACAAGCTGCCTTGAATCTGTGCAGGGCACAATGAAATCTCAAGATTATCAAGGCATTCTGGAGAGCCCCACCTCAGTCACAGGTCGTGGCTCCTGCAACAGGATAATGACCCAAAACATTAATTCAAAAACACCCAAGAATGGATGAGAATGAAACATTGAACTATTTCCCCAAGTGGCCCGCCATGAGTCCTGATCTTAAACCAATGGAAAAGAGCTGAAACTCACAGGTGGGAGAAGCCAACCATCAAACCTGAGGGAACTATAGCAGGTTGATAAAGAAGAGGGATACAAAATATTTGGTTAAGGGGCCCATTGTTATTTTCATTTATTGTATTTAAAATAATATCTTACACTAAAAATCAAAAGCAACATGTCTTTTCTATGAAATGTGGAGTATAGTGGATGCTAATTACTTTGGTCACTTTCAAGTTATTTCAGAGAAAATTTTTTTGTTTGTTTTTTTTAAGTGAAAGTATACCAACATATAAACCACATTCCACTGCTGTCATTAGGTCACCACCTCACCACAGTAGCTTTTCAAAGGAAACACATACGCACACTGAAACTATAACACGAAAAGTTGTAGTGTTAGTGGGCTTTGTGGAACAGTTAAGCACGCGAAAAACCTTTCCACCTCTCCTCCACCTCTTTCCTCTTATGCAGTCACTCTTTCCTATGACCGGAGAAAAACAACATGGCCAGTCATCTCTCCTGTCTATCCCTCCATCTCTCTCCACCCGCCGCTTGAAGGAAACGCAGAGTAAGAGACACAGAATGAGACTGTGGGCGTGGGTATATGACTGTTTGCATGAGCATGTGTGCGCCCAAATGTACAAGTTTGAAAGAGTTTATGTGCCAGTGCGTGTGTTTGAAAATGTTTGTGCAAGTCTCCCACTAACATTCTGTTGCCTGGGTGGTCAAGAAAATCTGACACGACCGAGCAAAATAGACTATTACAGTGTAATATTCAGCCAGATATAGCCTGGACTGGATTTTATTTTGTCCACAATCATCCTCAGAGCACTAATAAACGCAGAAGTGAGGATTGAGTCACCAAAGGAAACGGCATCCACCCTGCTAAAGTGTCGCTGTACAGGACATTTAATGCCTGTAAGTTACTTTATAATGTTTGGTGCAAATTATACAAAGCATCATATTACACTGAATAACCAGAAAGATTGAATTACCCATTTGATGCAATGCAATGCAATATAATAAGGCTTCAATAAATGCAGCCTTACCGTTTTTGTTGTGTATGTGTATGATTTACACATATAATGCAATCAAATAAAACAATGTACACTACACTTTCAAATATAACCACCAAGTTAAGTGAATAAACCTGTGACACTGTCAACATTGATTAAAACCTATAAGCTTCAGAAAAGTCGTACTATTGTTTTACAATGCACATGGAGTTTCTATGTTTGTATTTACCTGGTTAATTTAACTATTACATCCTACTTTGAGAGAGCATACAAAGACAAACTGTTTAAAGGTAGCATGAGGCCAGTGTCTGCAATGTCTTTAACTGCACAGCATACAAATGGCAACAGAGGAAATGAGATGGGCTGGGCTGGAGATTGGGAAACAAACAGGCCCAAATCATCAGATTATGGATGTGCAGGCCGGTCAATGGATTTGCTGGATGACAGCCTGAGGCGGAGATAGATAGCCCTGATAATCTCTGCTGCACTAGCCGGCTCTTACCATTTAGTCACTGTTGCATAACACTAAATAATGTTGATAGCACATCTGCTAGATACTGTATCTATGAATCGTACATAAGTGTTGCTATTAGAGCCATTCATCAACACGGGTTCACTTCTACTAATTTTTGCCTCTTAAACTGTAGAAGGAACAGAGCCGGGGCAGGCACATTTGGGTTTACAGTCTTTAGCTAAAAATAGGCTGAAAGGAAAGTTATCTTCCAATGTGTCCTCTTACTCAGTCAAACGTAGGCTACTAGCTATTCCTCACCATCATCTGTTGGTTTTCCTCCACAGCGATGTATTTGCGGGGCATAGTCAATGAATCACTCAGTTGTCCCACGTTGTCGGGAGACATTTTGTGATTCAAAATAAAGATTTCTGAATATCACTCAAACAATGTACAAGATGCCTACACATTTTCCATCTCCAAAATCCAGACAAGATTTTATCAAAATTGAATATTATGCAGGTAGCAGGTGGCCAATAACAGTCAAACAGGCTGTGCAGGCAGCTTAGCCACTTTATTGAAACAACAGATTATTGTTGCTTATAACAAACATCACAACGTGTGAAATGACCATGGGTGTAAAAACTGCATTAACTGTGTCGTCTGTGTAATTTCTCAGACTTTCCAGACCTGCATATGTAGGCAGCAGTTAGCATGCAAATGAAACAACACTCACTGTCATTTTATTTCCCTTTTCTCCCCCACACCCCATCTCCTCTTTCTCTTTCAAACATTCAAACACACATAAACCCTGAATGAATTGCAATCACAGAAGAACACACTGGTGTCTCTCATAAAAATACTGGTCTGGCTGAGCATGCTCCTCCAACAATAACACATAATCACCCCCCCCCCTTTACACACACACACACACACACACACACACACACACACACACACACACACACACACACACTCACTCACTCACTCACTCACTCACTCACACACACACACACTCACTCACTCACTCACTCACTCACTCACTCACTCCTACTGCACACTGTTTTTCCAGACGTAGCAAAACGATATGGTGACTGTGTCAAAGCAAGTGATGTGTGTCAAATCCAGTCAAGAGGTGTCTGGTCAAATCCCCAATCTGAGATGAATAAATGAGTAGTGCAGACCGTATCTTAACCATTGACCCTCCGGTGCTGCTGTTGATGCTGCTCAGTGGCTAACAGTCGATGGCTGTTTTGTACTGGGAGTTTATACAGGGTGCGGAACTGTCTGCATGTAAATGAGCAAGCAAAGCTCATCAAACAGACACAGGACAGATACTAAAAAAGAAAAAAGGAAACACCACAGCTGCTATTATTTGTGCAGTCATTGACTTTGTGTGCATGTGTATTTCTGTAAAGATGCATCGCTAACGATCTTTTGACCTTGGCTTGGACCACAGAGGACATTATACAGACACATCATATTTCAGGTCACTGAGTGAAATTGATCCCTTGCAAATACTTGGAGGACCAGCAGCCACACTGTGTGTGTGTGAATAAAGGCAAGAGGACATTCTCTACCTGAAATTACTCATGATTCACTGTCATCAGCAAAACTGTATATCAAAGCGACCATGTAGATGACCAGAGGCATCTACATGGTCGCACTGGTATGGTGCACTGGTGTGTGCATGTATGTGTGCTGTACATATGCATGTCATGGTGTTGGTTACTTTGTATAACTCATCAGTTTACCTGTCAAAACCTTTACATCAAAGAGACCGCATTGCATAGATTGAGGACAATACAACAGCACTTTGTGACCGCGCACATGTGTGTGTGTGTGTGTGAGAGAGAGAGAGAGAGAGAGAGAGAGTGAGAGGGAGAGAGAGAGAGAGAGAGAGAGAGAGAGAGAGAGAGAGAGAGAGAGAGAGAGAGAAAGAGAGAGAGAGATGGTAGGGATTATGTTCACAGGAATGCTGAGAGCAAGAACAGGTGTCTTTGTCCTTCTCTCCACCCAGAGTCCAACCCAGGCTGAGCTGTCTTGAATCACACTGGATCAGTTATCACACACACACACACACACACACACACACACACACACACACACACACACACACACACACACACACACACACACAGATATGTTTAATCAGCCTCGTACACCCAACAGGAGAATTTCAGATGGGCATTTTTTTGGGAATCTGTGTGTGTGTGAGTGTACGATCTGTGTGAAGCAGTGTGGCAGGACGAAGATGAGAGAGGGAGACAGAAAAAATGGAGAAGAGGCCGCAAAGCCATGACCTAACCCCCCACCACCACCACACTTAACCTCTCTGACCTCGACTCTCCCTCTCTTTGGCTCCGTTCCTCTGTCACGCCCCTCCCTCCCAGGGGAGACACCAGATAGCCATTACAGCATGCATGCACAGGCCTCACACTCTCTCACTCACTCACACACACACACACACACACACACACACACACACACACACACACACACACACATATACATACACATAGACAGACTCGGCATCAATAATGTAGAGACCGGTGTGGAGCGTTGGCGATAGGGGTGCGCCTAATCTCTGCCCTGGGACACTCGAGAGAGCGCAAGTGCGTCGAGAACTGTGTGTGTGTGTGTGTGTGTGTGTGTGTGTGTGTTGTGAGATGGGACAAGTGAGGGGCAGGTGGTAGAAAGTGATGCTAAGGGGACGAAGAGGAGGAGGACGAAGGGAGGGAGGGATTGCGCGGGGGGGGTGTAAGAGAAGAAGGCAAGACGAGATGGGGTGAGCACTAGGACAAGTGGAGAACAGAGAAAGGAAAGTAGGAGAAAGAGAGACGGGGGAGGGAGATCGGGGAAACAAGAGTGGGAAGAGAGAGAAAGACAGACAATGGCAAGAGTGGGAGAGCAGGGGGGGGTGGATGGATGGAGGGAAGGAAGGAGGAGGAGGAGGAGGAGGGGGGGGGATTAAGGGAGCGATGAGATCATAGCTCGTCTGGTAGTCTGTTGTCATCCAGGTCAGATTGCTTACCCCCCCACCCACCTCCTCCTCTTCCCTCCACTCCCCCCTCCCTCTAGGAGTGCGGATGCCTCTTTTCCTCTGTGTGATCTAGGTGGCAGGGCCCTAGCAGACTTCTAACACTACTGCTATTCCAGCTATGTGCACTGCGCACCAGTCCAACAATGACCTCCAATCTGTCACACACCACAAGAGGAGAAGGTTGGGGTGGGGGGGCAACTGAGTAAGAAAAGGGTGAAAGAGAAAGGAAAGAAAGAGAAAATGACAAAAGGCTTGAGAAGATACAGAGAAGAACTGGAGGCAGTGTTAAGGCTGGTTAAAGGGCAACTTCTTGGTCAACTCCAATAGATAATGTTGCCCTAAGATTGCCTGTAGATGCATGCTGCACTTTGGCAATTCCACATGAGTTCTTGTCCCATTTCTTAAAGTTCATCATTCATTTGATCTGTCGTTTCACTTTCTATCATCCTTAATTCTTGTCTTGTGTGTCTTATGTTCTCTCAAAAGCCCCTCTGACAACGCAACTTGCAAAAACATTTTAGAGCTGAAGCAACTAGTAAATTATTTAATTGTAATTTTTAACAAGCAAAAATGTCAAACATTTCTCTGGTTCCACTTCTTTAAATGTGACGATTTGCTGCTTTTGTTTCACATACTGTATACGACAGTTTATGGTAGCCTGCAGACTTTTTCACCACCAGTTGTGCTATGGAGCAAGAAGATTCACATGCACACAGGCAAAATAATACGTTACTGCTGCCAGTTTCATGCCATTCAAAAGAAACACAGTAAAGGCAGGGAAGAAGAGGACTGCTAGCAAGCAAACATGGAAAAATTGGAAAAATCTGGAGCAAACTTGTTCTGTGGTTTGTTTATTCCCCTGGGAGAGAGACAGAAGGATGGATAAGGACTGTATGAGAAAGTGAGGAGTGTGAGGTGCTAATATGGGGAAGAGAGGAGAGGAAGCACAATCATCATCTGCTTTCATGATTGGATGAAGTACATTTTAGCTCAGCTTAGAGTTGGAAGATATGAAGATAGATATCCTGAGGCGATAGAGATTTATCAACCGGTTAGAGATGTTCTGGGGCTGAGGTGTCAAGGAGAGCTGATGGGAAGGAGCCAGAGACAGACGGGCAGTCAGACAAAGTAGTAGAGTGAGAAAAGAGTTGAGGAGGAGAGATTCCCAAAACTGCGAGTCCTACTCAGCAGCAAATCAACTGACAGGCCCGTGCCAAACTAACAGCGGAGTTGCAGACTCAGGGTTTTTACACAGGGCCAGGGCCTCTGAACAGCCATTAGCAGCAGTTGCTGGCACAGTACGACTTTAACCCAACTCGGCTTTAGCAAGGATGTGGGAAACGACCAGTGCAAGTGTGTGTGGGTAAGTGGGGGGGCGGGGGGGTGTCACTGTTGGTTTTTAGAGTCTGTAAAAGCACTAAATATTGAGAGACAGTCAGTATTTGCCTATAGCACGTTCATACGCAAGTATACACAGCCTTGTCTTTGTCACAGCTGCTTGGATGAGTGGAACTGCCTGAAGCACCGAGCGGGAGCGGAGGAGACAGAAACACAAGACCAGGAGGTGGAGGGGAGGGATGGAAGGATAATAAAAGACTTACAGGGTGAGACAGAAAAAGTAAGAGTGAAAGGAGGGAGAGAAAGAGGAGGGTGGGCTCTGCAGGAGGAGGAGGGTAATCAGAGCCCATACGCCTGAATCCCAAAGTGTCTGGACTCTTCCCACCAAGTCCATTAAAAATTCATTAGGCCAATACTAGAGGAAGACTAGAGAGTGAGACACAGAGAGAGACAGGCGGAGACAAAAGAGAGTGACAGAAAAAAACAGAAAGTTAGGGAGAAGAATTTTAAAAAATATTGATGGGAAAAATTGCTAATTTGCAAAGAAAGTCAAGATAATATTTATTGAAAATGATCATTAGCTGCAATTAAAAAATTTCAAAATCAAATGTCTATCAAATGTCTTGTATAAGAGAGGTACAAGTATGCAACTAACAATGCCTTTCATTATCAATTTATCCGCCGATTATTTTCTCGACTGTTGATGAGATCTTCAAATTGCTTGTTTAGTCTGAACAACAGTCCAAAAGCCAAACATATTCAATTTTACTGTCATAGACTAAAAAAACTGGTAACTACTAACATCTGACAGGCAGAAATTTCAAGCTTTATTGTTCATTAAAGAAAAATTACATGACCGATTAATTGAGCATAAAAAGAGTTTCTGATGAATTTTTTGTCCACTTATTGCTTCAGATCCAACTACAGTCAAAGCACCAAACTTTGGTTTGACATTATAAATTTGTGCTGTGAACTGGTTGACTAAAAACTGGATTTTCTGACTGAAATGGAAGAGTGAGAAAAATATTTCAACAAGTGGCTGCATGTTTCTTTGCTAGCTCATGTCAAAGCTGCCACCAGTCAAAAGTCTAGAAGAGATGCAGATTAGAGGAATAACTGCTAGGCTGAGTTTCCATTTTAATTTCACACTGGCTTACTCTGAATATGTACAACTTGAGTTAGATGATGATGAATAAGTAGGCGAGTTGTTTGACTAATCAATGTGGTTTTATTGTAGCATACAGAGTAGATTTTACTGGTTTGGAAACAATTTTCCTGAGAGATGTAGGTTATTGTGAATAATCCAGAGACAAATTTCCCTTGTTCTTGTTGGAGGTCCTTCATGTCCCCCGCCTCACCTGTGAGCCAGGAGGGGTTAAACACATCACACACAAAAACATGTAAGCCTTGCAGGCTGCTCAACTATTCTTGGAGGTCACCACAGTCTACATTTTCTATAGGCTCTTACTTAGTGCTATAAAGCTGCAGAAGAGAGAAACAGAGAAAGAGCAGGAGAGAAGAGAGTGCTTTGTGGCCTTGGAGGGGCCAAAAATAGCAACACACACACAGACACACACACTTACACACACTGGGGTTATTGTTCAACAGTGGGAGAGCAAGAGAGAGTGAGAGAGAACACACAACATGGATGGGGAGAAGAGGGAAAGTACAGAAGTGCTGAAGGAGGAAGAGGGGGAGGCAGTGAGGGCACAAGTGGGACAGAGAATGAGAAGGACATGATGTAAGATGAACGATTTGGTCTCTCAGCTCAGTGCTGTATAGCTCGTCTTCCAGTGAACAGACAGACGTCTTTTCCTGGAAATTGTAGGGGAGGAGCCAGAAAGGAAGAAAAAAAAAAAAAAAAAGGCACGCGTGTCCATAGGGATCCTCTCTTCCAGAACAAGCTCCTCTGCTGCAGCCCTTCACATCTAGTCCACAAGCTCAACTGCTACACTGTAAACGACCTCTTCAGTCACAACACAGTTTAAGTCCATTAGTTGAGGCAAGTGTGTGGAAGAACATGTGCTTCAGTGTTGACTTTGACAACAGAAACTCCAAGCTTACACATGGTTTAACAACTAACTAAGCATTTTATTATAAAACAAATTTGTATCTCGAAGATTATCCTTTTAGTGCTGTACCAGTGGTTTTGCATATTGCCAATAAACTAAAAATGACCTTATATTACTGCTTAGCATAAGTCTGTCTCCAGACAGTCACAGGCTCCCATTCTTTTCAATACATTATGAAAATAAAACTTGCATAGATTTCAAACTGGTAAAGTTTGTTAATTATTATCTTTAGGTTATTTTACCACAGTGTTCTAATGCAGTTACAAGTAAAGAACTCAAGAAGGAAGTTTTAAGTTTGTTTTAAACAGCAGTGAAACACCAGAAAGGTGGGAAATCATTCTAAAACATATTGTATGCTTGAAAATAATGCCAAATGTAATGCAAAATACCTGATTTTTCAGCTGAGAAAAAAACAAAACAAAAACAAAAACAAGTTAAACCCTAGATAAAAAACTAACTTAATGAATATTTGATCACTTAAGAGAGGTCGCCTGGTTTCTGAGGAGGCTAAGCCTGTTGGTGAGATCTTGATTTTAGGTTGTGAGGACCCAGTAGTACTTAACCACAAGGGACATCCTAATATACTATACAGTACATGTAACTAGCAACATGTACGCACAACAAGCAGTTCTTGATATGGGAGCTCTAAGAAAAGGCACTAACACACACACACACACACACACACACACACACACACACACACACACACACACACACACACACACACACACACACACCTATCCAGCTTTTTCACACAGGAACTGCAGAGCAGAAAAAAGAGCAAAAGTCACTGGCAGACACAATAGCATGTAAGACAAGCACACTGTGAACTAAAATGCAGAGCTCTGTCCACGCAACCTACTTAAAGCCCCCAGGCACTGCACCTGATGTGCTCTGGTGGGCTGGACAACTGAACCACTCTCTATGTAATCACACTCATAAACACACCTGGTGGGAGAGTGTGTCTTTGTGTGTGTTCCCCAGAGTGTGTGAAGAACAGCAGAATAATATTGTGTCAGTGAGAGAAGAGTCCTGTTGCTCTCAGGGCGCTGTTAGGTATATTTACTCTCACTAAAGTGACGCACTGCTCCCAGGACATTAACCTCACTCCTTAGAAATACACAGGTTGAGATACACACACACACACACACACACACACACACACACACACACACACACACACACACACACCTTCCACATGCTGCACTCACACAAGCCACAGTTAAAGACCAAAATCAAAACATATACCTATAATTTTAGATGATGGAATTAAGCTGAATCTTTTATTAGCAGAAACTACAATGGCAGATCCAGATTCAAAGATACACACTCCAATCCTTCATACCTGGTACAATTGTTCATGCAATCCTCTGTATTAACAGTGGAATTTTATACACCTGTGCTAAAAAACATGCTAAAACTATGCCTTTTACCTGCCAATACTGAAAACTGATCTGATACCACTGCTTTATCATTCCCACATTTAAAATCTGTATGACGGCATCTCACTGTGTGGAACTCATGAGGATAGGTAAGACAATGTCTCACACCAGGGGTTGTTGTGGCACTAAAAACAGAGTCAGCAGACCATAATGACTGAATGAATGTAAGATATTTCAGGAACAGTGATTTTTTGTCAGTTAATTGTTTGACATTTTTTGCTGAATTGATTTGTCGTTTATATCAGTGTAGGCTGAATTGTTGGATGTTGTTTTGGACTCTTGGTCGGAAAAAAACAGGCAGTTTGAAGAAGTCACCATGGGCACTGGGAAATTGTGATGGACATTTTTGACTACTTTTTGACATTTCACAGACTAAAAGATTAACCACTAAATTGAGAAAATTAATTGTCAGATAAATTGATAATGTAAATCATAGTTTGCCCTACTCAAGTGAACTTTTTGATTGTGGCATGGGAGATGTGTGAGAATATCTTAAATCTGGCACTGCAAACACCTGGATGTTCACCTATACATTAAAATAAAAGTAAAGTTAGCTTACTACAGTTTCATTAGAATATTAGGGAAGTGGTTCTTTTATTGGGTAGCAGGAACTGCTCTAGATCAAAAGCTGTAAATTGAACTGAAAGCAAATTAAATAAGTATACATGGTAAATTCTCAAGTTAGACTAATAATTTCCTTCAAAGTTACTTTCAGGGAAAAGCTGTTAAGGCCTAACACGACCATGTTACAGGCCACAGGCGCCTCTCTTCTCCCTCACTCTGCCTCCCCACCTCACAGTCTGGTGTTAATGTACTTCTCCAGCCAACAGCTTGGCAGAGAACTGCCAGTTGACACTTCACCTCTGGTTCAACAACACACTGCCCACACTCACTACTGCCTGAAAGAGTGTGTCGATTGTGTGTGCACCACTGTGTGTAGGAGCAAATAGGGACAGAGATATAGACAATAATATTGAAATAATATTACAGCATGATCTCAATATCTACATGAATTGCATTTTAAAAATTTTATTTAGGGATTCCACTGACATTTTCATTATCCATTAATCTGATGATCATTCTTTCAAGCAATCAATTAATAATTTAGTCTATGAGTGAAAAAATGCAACTAGAAGAAAGAAGCTGAAATGTTTTGTTCATCCAAAAGTTCAAAACAGTTGTTTACAGTGACCTATAACAAAGAAAAGCTTTGCAAATCGTCTCATTTGAAAGGCTGAAATCTACAAATATTTGGTATTGTTTCACTATTTTTGCTTGACAAATAACTGAAGCCATTGATCAATTACCAAAATAGCTGCTGGTTATTTTTGTTGATAATCGACTAATCAACTTATCTAATGTTGTAAAGTCAAGCTTATTTTTTAGAAGCTGAAAAAATTAGTTCACTGAGCACTTAGGCGACCTACTGAAACTTCATTTGCAACTATTTTAATAAATGATTAATGCCAAACATTTGCTGGTTTCAGCTTTTTAAGGGTGAGAATTTGATGCTTTTTTTGTCATACATGAGAGTAGATTTTATATATATATATATTTAAATATAATAAATAAATATATATTTGTATATATTTCCCAACAATATATGTTCATACATTTAATTCATGACCAACAAAGATACAATTTTGCCCACACTGCCTAACCTTTAACCTTGGGCCAGTGGATAAGTGGCTGTGATCACCCACAATAACCAGCTACACTGTCATTGTGTATTTGTAAGGTCAGTGGGTCAAAGACCGAACTTTGCCACATAGGAGTAAATTAGATATCGCATGATTGAATAATTATCCGTCTGGCGGAAAAGGTGTGTGTCTCTAAGAGACAGGTGGCACTTTTGGGAGGTGGTTTCCTGGAATGTGCCACTATAGCGGGACAGGATGTTAGCAACTGTTATGCACCACAACAACAGATCTGTTTCCTGTGTGTGTGTGTGTGTGTGTGTGTGTGTGTGTGTGTGTGTGTGTGTGTGTGTGTGTGTGTGTGTGTGTGTGTGTGTGTGTGTGTGTGTGTGTGTGTGTGTGTGTGTAGCCATGCATGTCATTTCAGATACACACAAAAATCTGGCTGGAATCAAAACAGACTCAGGCAATACAGAGAAATAATAATTACTTCTACTTAGAAAGGATTATGTTCTGGGTTAAAAATGTGAAAATACAGGTATACTGGAGAAGACAGAGAACAGTGCTTCAAAGATAAAAAAACAAAAACAAAAAAAAAAAACACGTATATAACATTGACACACACCTGTTGCAGTAGACTCAGTGCTGTTTGGTAAGTCTCTGGACTGTACTGGAGGGATGGACACTATTCTTCCAAAAGATATTCCCAATGCTGTGTAATATGTGTTCAATTGGGTTGATATCTGGGGACTATTCACATATTTTTCATACTCATCAAACCATTCAGTGAAGAATTTCCAAAGTGAAACAAAGATGAGAGCGACACACACACAGAGCTCAGACCTACTGAAAAGATACATAGAACCAGAAAAACAAGTCCACAATAACAGCTACAGTCTAAAACTGCCAGTGTGTGTGTGTGTGTGTGTGTGTGTATATATTTATGTGTGTGAACATGTGCGTCAGTGCTGACTCAGTGCATGAATGTGTTTGTAATTCAGCCTTCACAATGCAAACTCTCCTCCATTCTCCTGCCTCTCTCTCCTGCTCTCTCTCTCTCTCTAACACTGTCTCCTAGCAACCAGACACTTAAGGCCTAAAAATAACCCCCCAGAAACGAACAGAACAAAAAAAAAAACATAAAGCATAAACGGCAATTAATCCTTTCAAGCCTGGAACACAGACTCAAATAGACCAGGTATTAGAAAAGGAAGAGCAGGGCAGGAGCGAGCGAGCGACAGATAGAGACACACAGAGAGAAAATAAGAGGAGGCTGAATCTGCCAGCAACAGGTAGTCGTGAGGAGACAGAGTTCTGCGCTACATGACAGTGTATATATGCGTGCATATAGTGTGTGTATATGAGTGTGTGTGTGCCCACTAGCCTTGGATGGGAACAAGACAACTTTTTCACCATCTCCAAAAGCAGGGGCTGCTCAAGGCAAACAAGCCTCCAGTATAAACCAACGCAGCTGTCCTGTAACAAGCTGGCAACAAGGCCTGTGTTGAACAGAGTTCCAAGAGAATAACATGCTGCACGTCAAAAGACTCAGCAAGGCCTCCCTCTCTTTGACGGCGAGCACTTGTTTTGTGATTTTTCCCTCTTCTTCCTACAATGTTATGAAATAAACAATGTTATGAAACAAAGTAAAAGACAAATGAGTCATGAACACACGTACACGGAGGCCTGCTGTCTACCATCTGAAGCCGACACATTCCACAGTGGATTAACATTTTGGATGCGTGATGGCAAGTGAGAGACAAAGCAGCGAGACACCTGATCTTCACACCAGATGTCTAACAGTTTAGAAGGAGTTGTTCTTGTTCTTTTAAAATAAGATCAACGCTGTGCTAGGTAGGCAAAAATATCATAGCACAGTGTGTTTTTGTTTCTGAAATGACATAAGTGTACTCAAGCCTTTTCTTAAGGTAAAACCTTCAGACCAGTTGGCAGAAAAACCAAAAAGTTAGCAAGAAATGAACCTTAGTCTCTGGACCAGACATCCTATTTTGATTCACAGTTTGTGTCAATACTAGGGATATGGACAATAGCTTATATTTTACATTAAATCAGTGACTTGTTTAGTCTGCAAAAAAAAAAGCTAGTGAAAAATTTTGTCTTTACACTTACACTTGTTATAACAACCCAAAGTTATTCAGTTTACATGATACATAAAAGAGAAAAACGGCAGACAATTAACTGATTATCAGAAATTGATGCACACTGATTTTCTGTTGATTAATCAATTGACACGTCATTTCAGCTCTAGTTCAAACCTTATGTGGTCCTCTGGCAAAGCACATTAACTTAGCATAATTTTCATTACTCTCTCCCTGACCTGGTGTCACACTTAAAAGGTAAAGGATTTGCCTTGTATTTCCAAGTCCCTAATTAACAATTTCATTCAATGAACAGAGAACTAATGACTTTTGTCACACTGGGCTTAATAATAGGTACATTACCCTTATATATAACTGTGAACAAGGCCTGAAACAGATTCCACCGGTTCTATTGTTCTGTCAGGATTTCTTTGTTTGATGGAACAATCTCTTAGACATTTGGAGATTTTTAAAGTGAGATCTGAGGGACATCATACGCTTAGATACAAAACGTAGTAAGCTTAGGAAACTGTGTCGCTGGTAGAGACATTTCTTTTTGAAGGCTCAGTTTGTTTCAAAGTTTAGTAGCCAGGCACTTTCAGTGTCTTGGGCATAAAGCCCATATGAAACAGAACTGTTTCTACAGTGCCTTGAGTTTTCGCACCTTTTCAGATGGCAGTTGATGTCAACTAGGTGGCAAATCTTCAAGCCATTCAGTATTCAGTGAACTTGCCATGCACAGTTTCTCTCATTTCCAGAAATAGCCTCATTATATTCAAGATACTTGCAACTGGCTCGATTGTTTATCTTATCGATAGCAACTGGACGTTGCCATACAACAGCAACTGTGCCCAAATGTGAACTGTATCCAGACATTTTAAACATTTTGTTGACCTCTCCTAACCTTCTGTGGCGGTAGACAATGCAATAATTGTATGTAGGTTTAACTTACATTTCTTTTTACTTTTTATGTTAGGCTGTGTTAGTATAGTGTATATAAGCTAAAGACATAACTTCCAGTTTCCTTACAGAACCTAATTATTTAAACAAATTCATTTATATAAAACAGTGTACATCACAATGTACGTGATAGAAATGTCTATTTATACTATACTTTACATTGTACTCTGAATTCTCTGATTGAACAGTCCTGAGGCAGTGACATATAAACTTAACACAATCACCCTTGAGTTCCTACCTAATATATGTGTACTCATTCAACAAAAACATTTATGCCCTTCAATCCTTACATCCAACTTCTTTCTATTAAATAGTTCAATTGTTCACACTGAACTGAGTAAAAACTTTTTGTATGTAACTTCCTAATTAGACCATCAACTGAGTGTTCAAGCAATCAAGAGTATAATCATGAACCATTGTTGCAGATTCTAGTTGATGTAAGGTAGGTAGGTCATCTAAGCAAACCGCTTATTACGACCCATGGTTAGATGACCTCGGCTGCAGTAATTATGACAGGAGTAAAGGAGGAAGTCAGGTATAATATACAGAGCAACAAAGTCCATGTGAGGAGGAGGCCCGGATGGATGGATGGGTTAACAAAATACAAGACTTTGACACAGGAGACAGGTGTTTGTTTCCTGTGTGACACCGATAGCCATCATTGTTTCTTCAAGCCATGACCCTTCCATAACTTTAACCGTGTTCATTATTGTAACCATGACGACGAAGGTGCGTGTTTATTATTGTAAGCACACTGAGTAGTGCCCTTGGTATGCTGGTACACTACAGGGGCACTATTTCAGGAGGCGTTCATGTCGTATCAGAAGGTAGGGACACATGAACTATATGATCTTTCAGGTTCGGGCAACCCACGTCATAGTCTAAAACATCATCCAACGTCAGTATTTTCCTTCATCATACAAACTACAGAACTGTAATCGCTTCTTTTTGTTGTACAGCATTAGTACAGCTGGAGCTCTGCATCTAAAAAATTCATTTTCACATTGGACTAAACAAAGCAGCGCATTTATTGCAACGACACATAATGTGGACCCGAGTTCAGGATGAATGAGAAGTGATGTGATCTGTTTAGACTGAAATATGTGGTACTCATCCAGTTTATTTTTGCCATTTTGTACTCAAGCCTGATATTAGCTATCCATATCTAGCTAGCTATATCTAGACAAAATTCCTGGTGGTGATGTACTAATGGACTTTAGACACAGAAAGCCCAGTCAGATGCTTTGTTAACCAATGGGATAGCTTGATACGTACTAAATGCTGCTGTCAATCAAGACCAGCTACAGGTACATCTGGCTCAAGTCTCATTTTATCATACTACTACCTGCCAATTTTACATGGAAAACACAAATTCATGGTGGGTAGGCCTCCGTAATGGAGATGTACACTGTCCCTCTGCTGCTTTTTTCAATTATGTTTTAGGCTCTATTAAATGACTATAAAAGTGAGAAAAGACCTATATTGTTTGAATGTCATTTGTTCACATCCCCACCCAAACGGCTTCAAGTGTCATACACATTAATTCTTTTAAACACATGCCTTTACTAACCTTTACCATGCCACTTAGCTATGTACAGCTTCCATTACCTAGCTATATACTCTACAATGAATGCATTCCTACAGCTACTTTTATTATTCTTTTGCTGCTTTACTCCTGGGGAGCAAAATACCACTCATTTTATTTTATATGTTACTTCATCAGGCAGGGCTACCTTTGATAAGACACAACAGGCCCACAAAAAACATATTCACACTCATCTTCAAAAACTCAAGGCTCAAATGGGAAGGCCTGTGGATGTACTATACGTGTGTATTTGTGTGTGCCTCTTGTTTTGAGTTGCGTGCTGTTGTTCAGACAATAGGTGATAGTGGAATAGGTGACTAGCCCTGGGGAATCATGTTTTTCTCACAGCTCTGCTGCTGCTAACTGTGCTGGTGATGGCTTGCATTCACAAGGTATTCACCATGAGTAGTACGGTAAAAATGTACACACGTGTACACACATACAGTTAGGCTGTGCTCTCTGAAAAACAAAGGCAGCATAACTAGACAGGTCTATCTAGACAGGTTTTCTTCAAAAAAAAGGAAAAAAAACGAAAAAAAAAACGTGCACTGACACTGCTTGTATTCAGGAAACAACATCAAAGTATCACTTGTTGACCAAGTCATTGTGCTCCCATCCAACACATAAACGCACACTCCCTTGTAGAGGATGTGATTATCAGGGGAGAGACGAACATAACTTAAGGGTGAAGCAGAGGGTTGGTGGCCTGGTATTCTAAACAGGCCCTTGGGTGCTTAGTGATCAGGGGACATTGGCACCTTACCAACCAGTGCTGTTGTCCTTAACACCTTCCTACTACTTGGGGGAAGAGCAGCTTTGGAGCACTTGATAACGTCCAGCTCTCAAGGTGCTAATAGATGGGTAATTACAAAAATTAAGGATGGGAAGTTTCAGAGCAGCATTGCATCATGATGATGGTGCAGCTAATAGGTCTGCTTTGCTGTTTACAACTTTACCAGACAGATCTGAGCAAAAGTGGGGCTGTGACAGTTTTCATGTGACAATTTTGACAAATTAAAGTGCTGGTGCTGCAACGCACAATGTAATAAAATGGCATAATAGTCAAACAAAAGGTTCAACAATGAAGCACATTGGAACAATCACCATCTTTGATAACCTCTGCTGCTCCTTAACGCATTACATTTCTTTCACACTGGTTCACACACTCGCAACAATGCCAAACATTACATAGCAGTACATGCACATTCAAAGTCTGAGGTGCCGATAGAGGTTGCCCTCAGAGGTTCCTGTGCGTCAGCAGTGTGTGTGAACAGCACCAAAAATACACACTACTTCAGTAAGTCCCATCAAGCTATTCCTTCCTCCACTTCTAGTCTATTCCTGCATCAGTCCCCCATACCAACCCCCCCAGACCCCTCCTGTTTGTGCGTTCAACCCTGTGTGCTTTCCTGCCATTCTTCTATTGCAGCTAATTTTAGTTGAAGGAAAAAGCTCTGTCCACATCTGCTAGTCATTCTTTAAGAGGTGTGTGTGTGTGTGTGTGTGTGTGTGTGTGTGTGTGTGTGTGTGTGTGTGTGTGTGTGGAGAGGGAAAGGAAACTGGGAAAAGGTCAAAGGGAGAGAGAAGAAAGAAGGAGAAAGAGTGCTGAAAAGGAAATAAAAGGAAAGGCATAAAGCAATCAGGGTAAAGACAGGGTCACTGTCACAACCAGAGCAAATGTGCATCATTACTGAAATACAGTCATTTAGACTCAGAGTGTTTTCCTCTACATTTACTTGGCAGTGGTAAACCACAAGAGCAATAAACTCACAAGTAAAGAGAATGTGAAATAAACTAAACATCATAATTCTGCTCAATTTGCCCTGAAAAGCACAGGCAAATGTACAGGCAGAGTGCTTGCTCTCTAATGATCACAAATCATCCAAATGGGAATAATTTGTAGCCTGAAACAAAAGAAAGAGGGAGGACACACAGCCTTTGGTTTTGACATGCTGGCCACAAGTGAATTTAAATCTCAAGTTAAGAAATGTGATGAACACAAAATAAATATAAGAGAATAATGTTTTTGCAGTAGGATTGAAGTCTGCAACATATTCCTTTTCTTCAGGAGTTTTAAAAGCTGCTTTAAAGTTTTACAAAATGAAACCAAAAACTTACCTTCACTTTCTGTACTTACAGAAATAAGGCGTTATTCAATTTGAATGAACTTACAGTGTACCTTTGACACATACAAAACTCATATTCCCATTGAAATTGAATATTAACTTGCCAAGAAAGCTTTGGTCTTAGCCTAGGTAACTGACTCATTTTCCCAGCAAATAAAACCTGAAAGATTGGTGTTTAGAGTGGTGAGTCATTGAAGTGGCAACAACACATACGGGCTGATTCAGTAAGTTCAACATTCATCATGTTATCTGAACACAGATTGTAAGAATATCAGTCTTATGACTGAAGAAGGCTACATGTGTCTGCTGTGAAAAGTCCCTAACAAAGACTGTCTTGACTTCTGTGGGGTGACATGATCCTCTTTCACCTCAACTGGACAGAGCCAATGTCCAGCTAGACACAGTCCAACATGTACACAGGCAAGCAAATGCACACTGCACTCACATACACGGGATCCTGGCAATCACTACTGTGCGTCACAGTGGGCTGTGAGGGGGACACAGAGGGCAGAGCATGGGGTGTTTATGTGTGTGTGTGTGTGTGTTTATCTCATCGTAAACTGGGACAAAAGACACATGCCGTGTCACCGCCTGTCACCACTTTCTCTTCTTCCCCCACTGTTCTTGCCCTTCACTCAGTTTCTCCTGTTTTCCATCAAGTCCTACTCCTGTGCCCTTGACCTCGTCTTTTGGGCCCCTTCGACTCCTCACTGGCTCTTTCTCCTCCGGTAACCCCTACCCCACTTGGTCAGCTTGTTAAGCATGTCTCCTAAAGCTGATTAGGTAGTGTTGATCAGCCTTATGCAACACTCACCTCGCACAGACGTCGCTGCCAGCCAGCCAGCCAGTCAGCCAGCCAGCCAGCCAGCATACTGTCTTGTGCTTCTGTGTGTGTGTGTGTGTGTGTGTGTGAGAGTGAGAGAGAGAGAGAGAGAGAAAGAGAGAGATTGAGGGAAATCAAAGAAAATTTTGCTTCAATGAACACGGCTCTGCATGAAGTATTTGCAGGTGCAACACACGCACACACACACACACATACACATACACAAGCCTGCATGTGCATGTATTACAATAATACTATGTCTTCTTGGGTTGGAGCCAAGTCGGTGCATGGTCTCTTTCACATGAGCACATTTGGCCACAATGGTGGAATGTGCAGATAATCATGGTCTCCCCAGGAGTATGTAAATGTGTGTGTGTGTCTCTGTATCTGTGTGTGCGTGCGTGCATGCATGCTCTTAATGCAGACTGTGTAGATAATCAGTGCTTATCCCCCAGTTACCATGGGGCTGCCAAGAGAGACCACGCACCTACAACACTGCAGCAGGGAGTGGGACACACACACCAGAAGACACACAGACACACTTGACATGACAGAATGGAGGCATAGATGATGAAAACCCATCTATACTACCACGAGCACACAAACACATACACTTTAATATTGTGTTGTTGGTGCCTGTAAACAAAGCCCTGCTCCAGATCTCATTAATGGGTGGAGTGACTGTGTTAACGAGGCAGTGCACACAGGCGGGTTAGAAAGGTCGACTCGCCCAGCTCCTATTCTCTGCTCTCCTGGTTTGCTCTCGCGCTCTGCCTCGTGGGAAAGATTAGAATCCTCAGCTGGAGCAAATAAAGCTGGACGTTATGCAAGAGCCCGGGAGAGGGAGGAAGAGAGAGAGAAAGGCTGATGATGATGTAACTTGAGAGAAGAGCAAAATACAGAAATGAAGCAAGAGAGAAAAAGATAAAGAGGCAGAGCTACAGAGGTGTGTGACAGGAGGCCTTGAGGCATCTTACCTTACAAGATGACCAGGCTCCATCGCAGCCTGCTGTATGTACTATATGGTGCCAGCCACCCATCTAAACAATGGTAGCCAATCCGCTCTACTGGGCAATGAGCTCAGCAGTAAACACACAGCTGCTCTGCACTGGCAGAGACCAGTCCTCAGTTTTTCACATCCTTTCCCCAGCCACACACAAACCAGACTACATAATCTAATGTCAATCATAGTGTTGTACTTGGTTTCATTACGGACTCCCTGAGTGGGAGTGGGGCTGTGTTCCTGATTCAACCAACAATGTGGCTCAGACTGGCCTGCCAGACCCAGAAAGGCAGGCAGGGAAATAAATACAATACAAATTGCTTCAAAAGAGCACAATCTCAATGCTTAAAATGCACAATGGAATGTAAATGATTAATGTTTAATAGAGTTCTGCATATGTAAGGCAGTAGATACAATATCGTCATTGTGACTTATAAGGGCCGGTTTATGTGCTGTCAGATTTCAAAGTGAAACGGCGGCTATAGAAAGGGGGAGAAGCAATATTGTTTAAAAACAGAGAGAACGAACTACATTTCCAAACAGTCTGTCCAGGTAGACATTCATAGCATTGCACTCGGTTGTTCGTGTCAAAAGTGTCACTAATAGTTGTGTAAGAAATGAAAAAAGAGCAAAGAGAAGTTCAGTCAGTGGCTCTGATCTCACATGAGCACAGAATGCCATTGTCATTCATGACCTTTAGTGGTGTGAATGTTGCATTGTCAGCTTTGGAAATTTAAAGAAATGGTTGGACACACACCCAATGAGAGTAGGACAAAGGGCCTGGGCTGAAAGTTACATGCCCACACAAAACTACTGATCATCCCCCAAGAAATATCCTACTACCTTCACAAAATGGGATATGAACATTTACTTAATTCAGCAGCACATGGTTCAGGGCTACACAGAACTGTCCACCATGTAAACCATGTAACAAAAATAACAGATGTCAGGACAAACAAAGAGAAGAGGAAAAGAAGGAAGTAATTGAAAAAAGAGAGAAATGTATGGGCCATGGGGAAGGAAGTAAGTTCACAGAGATAAAAGACTGACTGGCAGAGAAAGAGAGAGAGAGCGATGAACTTTCTCCCCTCCATCAGTATACTGCTTGGATGGTTTTATGTAAGAGCTGAGTGTAAACACACCGATTACCTCCGCTCGGTGGAACTCATAACATGAGGCGCTACCTCACTGTTTGTGTGTGTATGTGTATGTGTATGAGTGGGAAAGTGGGTACATGTGTGTGAACATACAATGGCGATACCTCTCAGTTACATTTCACACACAAAGGCACAAACACACATTATAAAGACAGAATTCAGAAAAACAATTGTCCCATACATGGATTCAAAAGGGCTCAGATCATCCATCCAAGGTGTAAGGTAGCGCGGGTGTTCCCCATGAAATCATAGCTACACTATCTTACAGTTACACCTCCACAATAACAATCTGATGACACACATCCACACACATCTATATACAAGAGATCAGACATACATCAGTGTGCTCACATTCTTGTTAATGCAGCATAATTAGATTCAGGAAATACATCAATTACTGCAAATTAAAATCTTAATTGTATTATCTTCTGAATCTCTGAAATCACTGTAACATGTAACTGATGTCTGTTTGTGTTTTAATGCGGTGTACAAAGCAGAAACACGTAACGCATAAGTAAATGTAATTAAAGTTGAAACAAATAGTCAATAAACAGAAAATTAAATCACCAACTATTTTAAAAATTCATTAATGGTTTTAGTCAATTTTTTTTGAGAAATAGTGAAAATTTCTCCACAATCTCAGGTTCCACCTTCTCAAAAGATAGGATTTGCTGCTTATCTTTGTCATGTACAATAGTAAACCGAATGTTGTTGGGCTTTGGAGATTTGAAGATCTTGGATTTAATAAATCTTTTTCACATTTCATACACCAAAAGATTAGTCAAAAAATAATCAGCAGATTGATCAATGAAAAAAATAATCGTTACTTGCAGCCCTAAATGACATGATTTGTTTCTATACATAAACAGAGCTGTGGATAGCAGTTGTGAAAAATCTTATGGATAATCTTCATCTATATGAATATGAAACAATGTCCCTGTATTTTCCTGTCCCTTATTTTGTGGTACTACTTCTGCTGGGCCATTAGATAAATCATAATCTGCTTGTTGCATACCATGTAAATACATAAACAAACTATTATCTTGAATCTGGTTATACACAGTAACCAGGTTTGTGTTTGTGTGTGTAAAAGAGTTTAAGGGTTGTACTTGGGTTGTGACAGAGGGGCAGACACTTGAAGAATCAGTGATGGGGGAATCGGATAGTTTGCTTTGCCAATTTTAAGTTGAAACATTTGCCTACTCGAGCATCCAAGGTGTCAGGCATGATGCAAAACCAAGTAAAAAAAAAAAAAAACAACCTAAAATAAACATCAACAGGCACACCAGAAATGCCTGCATGAGGCTTCATTCATTCAGAGAAAACATTCCTGCTATTCTGGTTGTAATTTTGGAGTCCAACCAAAATCTAGTAATCGCAGGTTATATGCATAATCGAGGCAAAATTTTGTGACTGACTGCCCAACCCTAAATTATACAGAGAAACAAGGTTACACATTCACAGTGTTGACATGAATGAGTCACACTCACACACACACACGCATGCACCGATCCCACAATCCCACACACACACACACACACACACACACACACACCTCTGTACTCTGCCTCCTCTCACAACTAACCTAAGGGAGAAAGTGTACCTTTGCACAGAACCCGGCTAATACTTGGACCAGACGAACACAATAACCCTACTAACACAACACCCACTCACACACAGTGAGGATACTAGCTGGGGGCCATGCTGTGTGCGAGAGTGTGTGTGTGTGTGTGTGTGTGTGTGTGTGTGTGTGTGTGTGTGTGTGTGAGAGAGAGATGTTATATGCACATGTGTGAGAGACTACAAAGACCTTAGTGTGTGTTAATGTGCATATGGGCAAAAGCAATTCACTAAAATAATGGCTACAGCACTCCTAATTTATTTTGTGCATTCATTCTGTAGCCTGTAGTTGAGAATGTAATATTTTGATTGACATCTCCTGGCAAAAGATGTTGCATTTACGACTTGTTTCCAAGGTAACATGTATACAAAGTATTGTTATTTACCACAGATCCACATGCTGGCAGTTAAAAACCAGACACGCCATGTTACGGAAAATATGCTGATAAAATCTGTTTGAGTACATCCACAATTCATCACTCCTTAGTTTCTCAGTCACGATTTATGTTGCCATCTCTTTAAATAGAGTGTTTTTAGTTGCCATAGAGCACTGTTATTGATGTGACTTGCCCTGTACCTGTTAAAATCACAACACCATCATCTCAATTTGATTTTAATTAGTGACGTGAGTTTGGGTTTAAAAGCCCTCCCGTCCCTCTTAATAAACTCTTATCTGGCTGAAAAACCAAGCACCTTTTGTCCACTTTCTCTTCTTCCATCATGCTTTCTGGTTCTCCCTATTTAGTACATCATCTTTCCCTCCTTTCCTCATGCTTTTGTAAATCCCTCTGCTGCTCTTGATCCACTCTTCCCTACTTTCCTTTTCCCTCTCACCCTGTGACTGGTCAGGGGATCTAGCTCACTGTTCTCTTCATCAAAAGCTTAAATCCCCTAAAACAACAATAACTGTGTGTGTGTGTGTGTGTGTGTGTGTGTGTGTGTTTAGTAGGCCTATATATGTGTGCGCCCACCCGCATGCAACTGCTTGGTTGTTACGTAATTTCACTGGGCCACATCAGATGCTAAAAATGGACATGGATAAAACTATTGTGACCGAGGGCAGGGCTACTGTACAGAAGCACTGGGGCACACACACATCACACATATACATACAGACAGCGGGGGCTGGGCAAGCTGCTTAACCTTGATGTCATGGACCAGGGGTGCAAATTGAAGCTTTTTCCTTCACTGATCGCCAGTCATGTGTCCAATAACGGGTAATCATCAAAGGCAAAAAATGCAAATTTTTCCTTAGTTAAAACTTTTTTTTTTACAGCACAACCCAAGTAAATTATGTATTTGACTCAGAAAATTGCAAGTAAATTATCATATGATAAATTGAATACACAATATTGAATAATTGAAGTAATCCCTCAAGATCACTGCTCATGCTCCCATTCCCCCTGTGGTTATTCCACAAATGGCCAAACAAAATTCAAACGATTAAACATAATAAATTCTGCAAAACATAAGAGAAAGAAGAAAATTAGATGAGATTAAACATGCAGGGCACTTAAAACAAACCCAAACTCATTTTGTATCAAGAAAGGTACTGCAGCCTAAAATGTGTAGCTGGTTTTAATTTAAGAGTTGAGTCTGCACACTGTGTAACTCCACATTAATCACGATTTGATGGAGCAGTTTTGTAAGGGACGATGTTGCAATGGAGGATTAGTAAAAGTGGAAGCAACGACAGTAAACTGTTTAGATACAGAGGTGCAGACTACAGGTGCTTACCCAAACCACCGTCACTGTCTTTGAGTACATACAACGCTAACACATGAAACATTTACTCAAACCTCAGCAAATGACCACTGCCACACAATTTCAAAAATACTAGAGGATGTGCTCAGGTCAAAGCACTAAAAGAGTGGATAGTGGTACACCATGAGACAGGCTGGCACATTAGCTTTTGGACAAACTCCCTGAGATGAGCCGGTTTCCAACTCTGTGTGTGTGTGTGTGTGTGTGTGTGTGTGTGTGTGGATGATATGCTATATGATGTGGAGCACTGATGGCCAGCTTTGTCATTAAAGTTTAATCACTCTGCTTTCCTATAAATACCTTTCCAACGATCCAATGCATTATTCAGTATCTCTCAGGCCAGCACACACACAGATACACAAGGAGAGAAACAGACACACACAGACACACACCTGGAGAGCCAAGAAAATGCCAGTGACCTGGAGGAAGGAAGTCTTAAGAGCATTTAAAAGGACGATGGCCAGGGGGAAAATAATCAGATGTTTGTCCTGCTGTGAATGCAATTCACTGCACTTATTTCTGCCCATGACCACACATCTTGGAAGAAGCCCATGGCTCTGTGTGGTTGTGTACATATGAACATATGTTCAAATGCACTGCATCAGTGCTACATGCACTGCCAGCTTGCACTTGATACTAGCATGTCGTCTGGTCTGACTTTCAGCGCATATTTTTAGAGTTCTCAGGACTACTTGGACAAATTAACACCAGCCACTGCCTATTGCTGATACATTTAGACAATGCCAGACTAATTTCTATACAATTTGAGCCATTTTAACAGACAACCGTTCTGTATCTGGTCATCGAGTCACGTTGGCTGGTAAATCAGGGTGTCCAATGAAAAAGAGACAGGGTCGGGTGACATGAAGCACGAGAGAGCAGGAAAGCAGAGGAGGAGGCTAATGGAAGAGGAGCTGCCACTGGGGTATTAGTCCATGGATTGGTGACACAGAAATGATAGTGAGAGGGAGGAGAGGATGGTGGGATGGGAGGGTCAATCGATGCTTAAAAAGGTTTCACTCTCCTACAGGGACATGTGCATGTGTGTGTGCACAAACACACAACAGTCTATTCCAAATGAAAACACCTCTCTCCACCACACACACACGCACGCACGCACGCACGCACGCACACACACACACACACATATATACTTCATATGATGGCTTCATCTGGCTCAGAGTTCAGAAATCTACAGAGCAGCTTTCAGCCAACAGGCCTGCGACTCAAACAAGAGGTAGATTAGCAATTGCTAATTAAGGCTGAGACAGTCAGTGGGTTTGTGTTTCTAAATCTCAAGTATAAAAGACAGTGCTTACGTATGGGGTTGCGCAGAAGGCTGAAATTAGATCAAGCAGTCACAGCTGATAAAAAGCAGAGGATGTCCTCTTTCAGCTTATCTCTTTCCCTCACACACAACCGCAGCCTGTTACTGCTAGCCCTACTGAACAGGGTGCCATTTGGCTAACATTTATGTGGCATCTGTATGTACACACACCTGCAAACAGTCCAGCTGCTCAGATGAAAAAGAACTGCCTTTCTAGCCATTAACTAAAATTCAAAGTGAAAGTTTACCACACCAGATTCAACCTTTTTATTAAAACCAGTTTGGAACAGTTTGTTCACACGAAGACACACATTTTACCGCTGACATGGCATTCCCACCCAAAGCCCTGCCTTTCAAAGGCACATAACTTTCTCACTCACATACATGGGCTGTGATGAGTTGGCTCAAAGTTCAAAATGTGCTCTGACGTACAAAAGAGAACAAGTCTGAACATGGAGGGAGAGAGAGAGAGAGTGAAACAAGGTAAAGACAGCGAGAGAGCTGTAAAATTGAAAGGCAGACAGGCAGAGGAAGAGAAAAGACTGGTTGAAAAGAAAACTGCAAACGTGATCTTGCATTCCTTACATGGGATGGAGGGAAGGAGGGGGGCGGGAGGTGAGGAAAAAAGAGAGAGGGGTGTGGGGGAGGAGGGTGACAAGAGAGAAAGTTTAACTTGGCGCCAGACAGCATTTCAATACCCGACAGCCAACCACATAGACAAGCACACAAAATATCGACACAATGCAAGTGGCACAGAAGTCCTTTTGGTGACTTCCCATCGTCTGAAATTAGATTAGATATTTGCCCTCCACCCCAGCTCCCTGGGTCCAGCACAGAGGCAGATTCCCAGATAAAAATAGCCAGAGGAACTATTCAAACACTGCTGCCTTTCTGCAGGGAGTGTCTGCTGACTGCACTGGACTTAAGGGGTTAGAGAGGGGTTAGGAGCTCCACTCACCACCTCCCTGAATCAAAGGGCCTGGGACAGTAGGACAGGCCAATCCTCACACTTACACACTTATAGAGCTAGTCTGCTGTTGAAGTTTCTAAACAAAACACTGAAAATTTCTTAATTCTCTTACAAAAACAAGAGCTACAGCAGACACGTAAGTAAGTCAAAAGAAAAAGCATGTTTCAAATTCGATATTAGCCAAAATGCTTTAAATAAAGACACTCAATTTACACATAAGACTTACAGAATTCATAGAGGCCATATGAAATAATTGTGTTTTTTAAAGCTATTAGTTGATTTCTGTTTACAGTACATAGAAGATCCATTCTTATTGTTTGAACCTTGTCTGTTATATACATTAGCAACCACGCCGTGTGCTGAGTCCTGAGTTTGACCAGTATTATTGAGGTTAATCTAAGAAGATTAGAAGTATACATTACAACACCACTCGGGCCGAGCCCTTCCATTGGCAAAAACAGTCACCATTGGGTACAGTGGCATCTGAGGATTACAGGAAACTGCGGTGTGTGTGTTTGTGTGTGTGTGTGTGTGTGTGTGTGTGTGTGTGTGTGTGTGTGTGTGTGTGTGTGTATGTGTGTGTATGTGTGTACGTGCAACAAGCCAAGCCAGGTGTTTGTGATGTGGTTATAGGTGGTGCAGGGGCCCACTTTTAGCAAAAGAGATGAAGGAGGAGTTAGCTTCATGACTGACTGCCTGAGTGACTAGATGCTGTCATGGTCTTGACAGCTTACACGCTGATTATACTCCAACCAGCAGAGAGGTGACACTCCAGGCTCTAACCTAAAGGACAGGTCATTGTGTTGTGAGGATCCAAAATAAAACCTCTCATCTGGAAGGATCAGAGGTATAGAGTTACCTGATCTTCACATGTGTGTGTGTGGCAAGTGCGCGTGCATGTCATTAGACTGAGATCAGTTTCAGTGGCGCCCTTGTCACCAAGAAGCTTTTATACATACACCCACAAGCAACGTACACACTTTGTTCACAAGTACGGTAATACCTTTACACAGCTGCCCACCCAGAAAAACCCTGTCTCCTACATATACTCACTTGATATTCTTTTACAATAACATGCCATTCTGCGCCTCACTCTGAGTCACCTCTACAACAATGTAGCTCTGTAAACTCCCCATATTACATTACAATACACATGCATGCGCAAACACAAACAGCTGCTGAACAGTGCAGGTCAATCCATGCACACCAACACACCCCACTGCATTCTCAACATGAATTTTGATACCCATTTGAAAAGAGACTCTCGGTGTGTGCGCATGGTTGAATGTGTGTGCGTTTTGAAGCTGCTACCTTTAATTAAAAATGCTACTTCTCTGTTGAAATAATAGACATTATTTTGATAGCATTGTTTCACACATTTCATTTATATTATCCTTAGAACATATTAAAATGTCTATATGAATGCATGCATGCTTTTGCAAGTCACTGACTGAGTGTGTTCAGAAAAGGCTTGCAGAGATAGTAACTGTTGTGTTTTCCCCTCATGTGTAATGCAACACAGCCGGCAACTATTAACCTTCTAAGCAGGAATGTGGGAGGTCCAAGAATTCCAATAAAAAGCAGCAGTGTGTGTGAGTCTGTGTTCTCTGTATATGTACTCACAACTACGTTCCTCAAAAGTGTTACAGTTATCCATCAACAGTCCGTCCCATCCATGCACGCAGACCCACCCTGACCATTAGCATCCCTGACTAATAACCAATAAAGTCAATATGGGGTCATGCTGTGACTACAACCAATAGCGTTGCAGTAAAACTAGGCTCAACTCACAACACAGACCTACACACATGGCCTGAGGACACATTTAGCTCTGCTGCTGTATTATCAGCGTAAAAAGTGAATTTTAAATGGAACCCTTTAGTGTGTAACCTCACAGCCATGCAGCTGATCAAACAGGTCTGAGAGGCCGATAATCTACAGGACTCACTGGTCAGATGTAAGGTTAATGTGTGGGACTCTGGAGGGGGAAATGGGCCAAGAGCAGCGCAGGACAGTGGTCAGAAGCGCCCTGACCATCAAGGGTAGCACTGCCTTGTTGGCAGTGGTCTCCCTGATCTCCCTGGTCAAGGGCGGCACAGGACTAATGGTGGGGAGGTCTATTAGTGTCGACTGGCTGAGCACATTGTTCCCTTTGGTCACATTCCTGGCTAAATACAGACATTTCCACAACTGAGGGCCCCCTCTACCAGAAGTCATTTGTCAACTTAGCATCACAGACGACCATATCAAAACTTTTCTGAAGAGCTGTGGTGACAAGGAAATATGGCCCATGCCACTGCTGCATTAGAAATGCTCATTCTGTCAATCTTTATTGTGTTGAGCACAAAATGTAACATTTTCCGTAACTTTAAAATTAAATTGAAATAACTGGTTGCTAACATATATCCTGATAAATATCCTAACAATTATTATTAAGATGCAAAAGTCAAGCATGAAATTTTGCCAGTAAACTGAGTAGCTTTAGCACAGAATTTGCCTGCTTTTTCAGGTGGAAGATAACCAGTTTTGTTATGGAAAATCATCTGTTTCAGGCTTTAAGCATGTTGGCTGAGCCTGATCACAGCAGGGAACTGTCCCATAAACCCAGCTGTAAAACTGTATTGGGATAATGGGAGGTAGTGGTTTTGCTGTGGTCAGCACTGAGAGGGAGTTTTCACAGATAAGGCTAATCGCTGCTCTTATCATCACAGCGGTTGTGTGTTGAGATTGAAAAGCATATGCTTGCAATCGCATACATAAACCCACACAGGGAAAAGGTGAAATGTTCCCTTTCAATTCCTTGCTCACAAGCTACCCTTTTGTCTCCTGCCCAGTCACATCATAAAGCAGGATTGTGTGTGTGTGTGTGTGTGTGTGTGTGTGTGTGTGTGTGTGTGTGGAAAATAAATGGTAAAACAGCTCCATAGCATGTCAATCACTCTGGGGAAACAGCAAATAGCACAAAGAAAGTTGAGTGACTGATGAAAAATAGACTGGGATGCCCACATTTACCTTGCTTTTTCTTTCACACTCACAATCTATCTCTCTCTCTCTCACACACACACACATAGAACTGCAGTCTCTTCATTTGTCAAAAGCGCCACCAAACTATGAGCTACTCCGCACCATTATGAGTACAATGAGAGGTCCCTGGCCCCACAAGTCCACACACAATCAGCCCCAGGGCCAGCCCCACTCCCACCATTGTCCAACAATCCACACACACACACATACAATGGCCACTCCAGAGCCAGGGGTCCCACTATGCAATTCCATCACACAAAGACACACACCAGTCCTTATCCCGTCAGAGAGAGAAAAAGAAAGACAGAGGTGGTGGAAGAAAAATTGTAACCCTTGGGGAGGGATGGAGGAAAACGGGTAAAACACAAAAGCAAGAGTGCAGAGTGTGTGTGGCGGGGGTATGGGAGAGACATACAGTAGTGTAGTTATTAATGTATGTGTATGTCCACACACACATTAATCACCATAGCTCAATCAATCATTCGCACAACCTTTGAGGGACACACAAAGTTGGATATATGACTGTAAGTGCAGACCAGACATTACAGACCACCAATTCCCTGTCTGCTGACTAAGGCAACCTGTAGAATAGTTTGCCTCCAACAAATCCCCCGGACTCATCAAACACTAACAAAGACGTAGTAAACAACAGTGATTGGATATAAACAGAAATTAAATCGGATACTTTACAACACCGCAAAACCAACACTGATCTGTCAGCAACAACAGACGCAGCTATAACCCCGCCATTTCCTGCTTCATTGCATCAGTTCTCTATCTCAGCAGAAATCATATCATCTATTAGGGCTAATGAAGTGACTGTGGAAAACAGGAGTGCAAAGGAAGCGTCCGGTGTTGGAGAGAAAGGGGGTAAGCTCGTAGAGGCAGCATCTTACCGTATGGGATATAATCCTACACCACCAAACATCCTGGGAGGGGATGATTACATTTTTTATCCTAGACATATCCCAGGGAAGTATGTTCACTCTAAATGATGGGAGCTACATAGGTTAAGGGTTAAAACCTGTGTTTTGATTGCAAATGCAGCAACAGCAGGAGATCAGACAGATGAGGACAACAACACGGATTAACCAGTTCAATAATTCAACTATTCAAAGGTGCTGTTATATGATCAGATTTGTTGTTGGATAATGTTTACCAACTACTGCTGAAAGGATTAATCAATTAGTGAATCAACAGAGAATTCATCAAATTAAAATTTGATCGCTGATAAATAACTTGATGATTTATAGCCATACAGAGCTAAGACTCTTGCTTTTCTATGTTGTAAATAATGAGAGCTGACATGATTAGTTAGTTATCTTGATAATTAATTAAGCTTTCAAGCAAAAAATATTAGTGTTGAAGATTTTCCCTTTTCTGCATCTTACATTAGTATAAAGTGAATATCTTTGGATTTTGAACTATTACATTTGGGGTCAAGGAACACAGTTAAATGTTTAAATGTAAATAAGATTGGTCAGATGGCAGCACATACTTTAAAGTAAAGTAGGTAATGTTCTTCACCTTCACTGAACAGATAACAAACACAACCAACCTGCTATGTAAACACAAACACACACCAACTGCATACATCAAACCCATAACCTAAGTGCAATCAATTTTTAGTACCTTCCCAGAAGTGCTTAAGCTATCTGCTGCCCCACGAACACTGAGTTCAATGTAATAAAAGGGCTACTTGTGGTGGGATGTGGTGTGATGTCATGGCAGCTTCCTCGGGGCTGCTGCAGAGAGTGGGTGTGTGTGTGCAGGAATGTGGAGGGCTGAGGGGCTGAGGCTGGGTGCAGCGGGAGTCAGGAGGGGACAGGGTGGGGGAAGGGAGGGGAACATCCCAAGTGGAAAAGTTTGTCCCACACAGTTTGTCAGTCACACAGTTGGCCCCATGCCAAATGCTTACCAGTAACTACTTAGAAAGTCATCACATTGTTCCCGCAGGAAACACAACTTAACATTAAATATGTATATTTGTTTTACACAGTGCCCATGAACAATAAATGATTCAACTTTCAGATGTTATCCACTAGTTTCCATGTTCTTAAATTTAGTTCTAGTGTTGCAACTAACAATTATTGTCATTATTAATCTGATGGGTTTTTTTCTTTTGAATAATCACAGAATTGATTAGTCTAAGACCCAGCAAAAAACCTTTACTGTGCTGAAGGTGACATCTTAAAACCTCTTATTTTGTTCAGCCACAAGTCAAAATCAAACCCCAAAGAACCAATATATTCAGTTTACAATGATACATTACAGATAATATCTCGCTTTAAGAGGATGAATTCTGCAAATAGTTGGCATTTACTCACTATTTTTGCTTGAAAACTGACTGAAATTGCTGTATCAGCTCCAATCTGATCAGTTATATCAACTGAAACAAATCAAGCAGATGTACTTTTGTGACTTAAAGAAGTTGCCATGTCAGGCAGATAGTTCATCACTAACACTCAGAAATATTAAACTGCATAGCTGGCACAAATGGTAGTTCTTACACTTCCTCCTTTCTAAAGAAAAATTGCCGTGGCTTTAACAGAGAAGAGCAAGAACAAACTTATGCAAGCATTTCAGGAATTAGACAAACACACACACACACACGCACGCACACTCCTCAGCTGACTACTGGAAACCCCCCCCCTGCTCTCACTTCAGCATGCTAGCAGGCCAAGTACCTGACAAACGTATGCTCAATTACTAGGTTAATATCAGATTGCTCCGTGTATACCTGGCTAGATCCAATCACCTCAACCCCACCACCACCAGGAGGAGAAGTCTTCAAATGACTTATCAACACGTCCACATCTCTCTCTCTCACTCACTCAGACAGTACAAATGCACACATACAGTGCTTCTAGGATTTTCAGTCAGTTCTCTGAAAGGTGTTGGATGGTGAAATTAGGTTGTCAGGGTGACAGAGGATGTCGTTGTAACAACTGTACAGTAGTTTAACCACTTCCTCTTGAACCGGAGTACTGTACTAAACCTGCACCAGATTTTAGTATCTTATCTTGCTTAACACTGGACTATTGCACTGATCCTGAGAACAACTAAAAATCAACAGAATTTCATCTAGTTTATTGGCTGAAAGCGGTTGCTGATCATTATCTGGCTTTGTTAATTAATCAGCAATGTAGACACCGTTAGCTTTGGCGACAACAACCACGGCAGGTAAACAAGAAAGACAATGGTGGATAACAAATTCACAGCATGATTCATGCAGACTTACCAGTATCTCCGGGTGTTTTCATTCTTTCGGCTTTAGCTGCTTGGCAAGACAGCAAGTGGCTAAAGTTCACCAAACTGGGTGAATTCCACAAAGTTGCTTGTGGAAATAAAAGTCAGTCTCTCGGCCTCTTCTTTCGCTTCTAGTTCCCAATCTGGAAAACTAGGTGAAGACACACGGCAAACTTTTGTAGCTACTGCTTCAGCAGCTCTCTCTTGTCGAGCCGCCGCGCTCTCTCGTTCCGTTTCACCCACAGCTCTCCGCCAATCGACCAAACCGACCGAAGGGCTTGCTTTCCACCGAGCTGAGCGGTCAAGAACTCGCTGCCTGTTCCTCGGCTCTCGTCCCGTAACTAGCAGCGTTGAAATCTAGTCAAGTTGCGGCGGAAAAACGGCCAACCGTCCCGAGTCGAGCCAGCCGAAAAGCCTTTCTCTGTCCTCTAACAAGTTCTTTAGCTAACTGTCCGGTAGCTGTTTACTCCGTCTCAACCACATCTTCGCCGCTGTTTGACATCTCCCCGCCGCAAAGCTTCGTTACTTCTTTGACAGAAATTAACGTTGGAGAGGAACCTCTCTTTCTTTACAGACTTTTTTAGTCCTCCACTCACTCTCACACCACTCTGTGTTACTCTCTCCTCCCCCCGTGCCTCTCTCAGTCCTCAGGGTGTCGTGTTTCGTTCGCTCTCTTCTGAGCGAGGCCCGCCCACACTGACGGTAGAGAAGGAGGGGCGGGGGAGAGAGAGGGGGGGGGGGGTAACGTGGCGAGTCACGCCCACTCACCACGAGCCGGGGCCTGGGCTGGCTTCACTGCAGCACGCGGCGTTGCCCTGGAGACCGCCACAGCGGGCTGCCGTGGTGACATCACATCCGAGTCCCACGATTCGAGAGAGGCGCGAGAGCGGCTCGGCTGACGGTGAGCGGTTTACGTCAATCTGGGGTTATGGCTCTAATTAGGCCCTTTCATGTCAGGATAATTACACTTATTAGAGTGGGATATTGAATATGAAAGCGTCACTTAGTGATTAACACAGAAAACAGGAAATTCAAACTAAGTATTAGTGCGTATCTTATCAAATCGGGTATAACACACGGTGCTACATTTGTCTGTAGTGATGGAAAGCATACGCAGAAGAACATACTAAAAATTAAAGTTTTTCTTAAAGTACAGGGTCCCTGTTTTTCCAAGTCTGTCGTAAAACAATAGTCGCCCTATATGAGCACAAAACAGTTTTTGCTCACTGTTATTATTCCTCCTGTTGAGGCACTGAAGAAGTGTCTTTATCTTTTAGTGTTAGTGATGGGGGACAAAAAATTATTCCAAAGTTTATCTTAAGTTAATATGGAGCGTCAGGAGTTTTGAATAGCCTACGTTTTTGTCCCCCATCTCTTAAAATGGAACTTCAATAGTGAGTGATTCTGTAATGGCCAGCATGAACAGGAGGAATGATTACAATGAACAAAACCTGTTTCAGTGTTCATGTGGGCACATGTTTTGCTTGTTGCTACCTCACTTGGACCTTCACCGTGCAGAACAATGTGATGTAAGTGCAGAGTTTGACACTAGACGACTGTTTTCACATTCATCTGCTGAAGAAGGAAAGCTCTTCTGTGTTCACCTTAAATCTGAGTTTAATGTGTGTATGTACCAACATGATTTTGTGACATCATCATTTGGATGACAGTCATGGTTCAGCATGAAACTTAGACAAGTGTGATGTGAAATCTTGAAACCTCCAGTGCAGATGCAGCCCTTCGGTGAAGTAGGAACAAACCCTATCGAATAGTTAAACTTTTGAAATAATGATTGTTGCATACCACTGTAAAGTGGCGATATATCACAAAACATAAGCCATGCCTATTTAATGAATCTTCCCTTTGCCTTTTCCATGTTTCTTATTTTTTTCCCCATTTTCCTTTTAGTTTTAAGGACATTGTACTGAAAAAACTCTGATAGTGTAATCTTTCTGAAGCTTCCATTTCTTACCCCAGCCACTTTTCTGAAAGATGTCATCATTTTGTAATTAATTATACCATATACTTTAGAAATTCCTCAGAAAGTTATACCTGTAGTTGTAAATTGATAAAAGTTCCAATGCCCCCTAAAGTGGAAATAGTCAAGTGTGTCAGTACAGTAAAAGTATATTTCATAGCAATGCCACAAACTTAGCCACTGCTCTTAATTTTGGCAGCCACAGCAGCCTTACCCCTAACCTAACCATTTTTACTCTTATTTGAATTTCTTCTGAAATACGTGGGCTTCAGATCAAAGTAATGCAGACTAAGAACCTCTTCACAGAAAACAAACAAAAAAAAAGACCATGTGGTTCATTTGAATATGAACCTGCATCCTGTTCTGCTGCCACTTTTACATGAGGCACTAACTCCCTTTTCCTCTTTTTTACGACAAAGTCAACCAACTGTATCTGGCCTTAAACTCACAATCGAACACACATATGGACAATGACCCAGTGTGTGCATTAGTATATACTGTACATGTGCATCTCAAGTACCTCAGAGCTCAGAGACATCCAGTCATGTCATATGAGAGTTCAGTATGGCTTGTTTGATTGTGAGAACCGGTCTCATGCCCAGACATGTTTCCTGTCACCTCAAACACACTGACCTTCTGCTTCCTCATGTGCCACTGATATGAAGCTGTCATGTGTTATCAATGTGCATGTGACTGGGTGAGGCGTCATACATGGGAGGTGAAGTGCATCTCCTCCTTTTTGTCTTCTCGTACACTGGCACCTGCTGCGAGAGGATGGAAGCTTTATGTGTGTTTTTGTGCATTTGTAACTGTGTTGTAACAGCAGTGACACACACCGCTGCCCTGCCTTGTCCACAGGATAAGACAGCGGTAGTAAAAACAAAGTAAACAAAGTCTCCTGACAGCGGCAGTGTCCCTCTGGTGTGATTTATGAACAGGATTTCTGCTCCCTTCACTGGCTATTATCTGACAGGCTCAGGAAACCCACTCTGCTTTGCCTGATAACAAACTGGACCAAAAGAAAAGAAGAAAAAAGACCCCTTAAACTGGATGCTGAACCCTCAGGAAACTGCCACATGTCCTGTCTTCTTATTATTAGCAGGAAAACCAATGCGAAGGCTTGCATGTTTTCTTTTTCTCACACAGAGGCTGACAATAGGGCAATCTGACAGTTTCTCTGTTTGTTGCTGTGAAGTGTTGTCACCCGGTTTGGTGTGCATCCACCTCATATCTATCATTTCCCCATTTTCCAATGTCTGTATTTCTGGCTGAGGGGAAGAGCTCTTCAGCGTCCCCTGGGTTGTTCACAAAGAGGGATAGATGAGAGATAAGAAATCAAAGAGAGGACAAGAGGAAAAGCTCCAGAAGGAGAGGAGGAGAAAAAAAACCCTCATAGTCAAATAAGAGTGATTTAGCGATTAAGTGCAGATTGGACAAATGACTTCTCCTCTTTGATATTTCTGTGTTTTAATGTGTGTGTGTGTGTGTGTGTGTGTGTGTGCGTGTGTGTGTGTGCGCGCTTGTGTGTGTGTGTGTGCGCACGCATGTGTACCTGTTTCTGTTTGTGACTTGTGTGAGCGTACTCTATTGAAACTCAAGCACCGGAGATGACATTTACAGACAAATCTACAGCACAGTACATTCTGAACACTGATAAACATAGTGCTTCACTCAACACCCTCCCTCTCGCCCACCCATGTCTTCCTCCTCCTCCTCCTCCTCCTCCTCCTCTTCTCCTCCTCCTCCGTTGCTCTTGCTTTTTATCCACCTCTCCGGTTTTCTCTCCCCCATTCCCTGTTTACTTTGCTCCTACTCTGTCCGTTACAATCCTGTCGTCTTTTACCACCCATCTCTCCATATGTCCGTCCACCCTCCCTCACTCTCACACCTCCTCTTGTTCCTCCTCCCGCTCCATCCTCTGCCACCTCTCTGTGGCTGCATCTCTTTCCTTCGCCTCTCACTCATCACTCACTTTCTCGCCTCAGGTCATTATTTCATTTACAAGCTCAAGGTTGATGGAGTCATTAATCGAATCAATCAAAATTAATCAACAGTGTCTATTTTTATAGCTGATATTTCACTTTAATAGTTTAGGCTACAAGTTCATTTGCACTGAGAGACAAAATTTTTCACACATCCTGATTTTTTTGATTTCTTGTTGAAATACCTGTTCTAATTTTAAATACACTAATATTGAAAACTACCAGTAAAGACACTTTTTGCAATTTAAATGGAAATTGTCAAGATCTTGTCATCTTGTGAATAGTTAGGCACATGCAGTAAACAAAATACAGTATATTTGTCTTCCACTTAATGGAAACATACTGTCTGTTTTATGTCGTTTTTTTAGTGCATTTTTTAACAGATGGTGACTTTTGCAGTGCATTCGTCTTTAATAAAGTTAGAATTAACTCTTTAAATACTAAGAACTTATCATGACAGTCAAATGTCTCCTCGGGAAAGAGGGACATTACTAACAGTAATTGCCAAAATTTAATTATCTTCAAGCACTGTGGCTTACACCATCAAAATGCCTCAAAAACTGAAATAAAGGTCTGATGAACTTATGTTAAAATAGCATACAGGTGCCTTCGTTAGTCATCTTTCTACTGTTGTCATCCCCCAAACAAGAGAGGCCAGAGACCTTTGTCTCATGTATTTCATTTCTCTCACCACATCTGTCATCATCATTGTGAAGTTGTTAATAAAGACATAAAATGCAAGAAATGCCATAATCAGAATGATCAGGATTTACAGCATTTCAAGTTTGACTTTTGCATCAACAGTTCTTCATTTAATGTTTAAGCTGTCCATTGTGAGCACACAGAAACATAATGGATCTCTACACTGCAAAAACTTGTTTCTCAACATTGCAAAGTTTTTGCAGTGTTGAGAAACATGAATCCCGACATCTGCAGAACATTTTCACATATTATTATTTTTTTAATTGTCACATGCATTTGGCCATTACTTGGCAAGTGAGCTTGATGATGTGCTTGACAAATGGAGAGTATCACAGAAGAGCCTTGTCCTATTGGTTCCACATCATCCGTAACTCCCTCTATCTCCCATCCCGCCCTTTTTCATCCACTCCGTGCTTTATGTGACTCTGTCCGTTCCTAATCAGAGTGACAGACAGACGCTCCGGAGAGAAAGACGGAGAGAATGAAAGGGAGAGCGGAGATTTTGTCACTGGAGTGTTTGTGTGTATGTGAATGCTCGCAGTTGGGTGGGTGTGGGTGTGAACATCCCCAGATATCTTCCCTGTGTAGATTCAAACCATTACCACCCCCCATTGTCGCCCTACTCCATCTTACATGAGCGAAGTGATGTGTCAGACTGGACAACACGACTGTCACAACTGTTAACAAGTTACTGTACAGTAGCTCAAGAGGGTCAAAAACCGTACAGATTTTTAAAAATTGGTGCAACTGTATAGCATGTCATCCAGACAGCAATAATACACACACATGGGTTTCTTCTACTCTGAGCCTCTGTAACACAGATGGCTCGACTCAGTGTAATTACCATGGACAATGGGTGTGGTAGCCCACTAACCAGTGCCACCACAGGCAGTGCAGACACACAAACACACACAGACACACACAGAGACAGAGACACATATGCAATGCATGTACATGCAGAAGCTGATTTCAGCAATCAGTGGAAGCCAGGCAGGATTATAATTCCTGGACGGGGCGTTAAACAACCAACAGAGGTGTAATATGTACATAGGGTAAGTGATGATTCATTTCACTGGTGACGTGAACAAATGCACCAACACACGCACATAGACATGCACACGCACACACTCAATCTCTCCTTACCTCTCTCCTTCCCAGCTAGACTTTTTTTTTCATTCACCCATTCTATCAACCTGCTACAGTTAAGTTTGACTTGATTTCCAGTGAATGATCTTACATAATCAACTTCAGACAGTATTGTATTTGATGCCTGCAAAGCTAAACCCGTGTACAGCTTCAATTCTTCACGTGGAAAACCTTGACTGAGGAGAAAAAGGTTTAACTTCTAGTGTTGGAGTGAAAGGCGAAGGGAAGATGGGTCGCTAGAATGAAAGGCATGAAGAGTGAGAGCAGACCGGATGAAAGAAAAAGCCGGCAGCTGAGGGGAACAACAAGTGCAGCAGGGTGGCGGTTAATGCCTTCCCCCACCCCACACACACACACACACACACACACACACACACCACACTCACACTCCAACCTCACCCCTTAGAAATGGCAAGAGTGAAAAAAGTACAGAGCGAGAGGAAAAGAGAGCAAAGCTGTGGAGAATAAGGAGTGGGAGAGAGAGAGGGAATAGGAGAGTCAATGGGTTCTTTGTCATCAAAGAACTTGTTTATTTTCAAGCTTGCCAGTCCAACCGTCAAGAGACACAGCCAGATATCCCTCCCTCTGTCTCTCTGTCTGTTTTTCTCCCTCCTTACCCCTCATAGGGTCATTAGGGGTCTGTCTTAAAACACTTCTCAAATTACAGTGAAACAATTTGTAATGTCAGTCAACATTTTCTCCTCCTTTGCTCGAAAACAGTTTGAATAAACGTCTAGGATGTCCAACCGTCTAGTTGAGACCCGAGGCCTCCACACAGTTATCCTCTGTCCACATTCTCCCTCCCTCCCTCCCTCACTTCTTCTCTTCCCCAGCTGGTATTCGCACATGAGTAATGGGATTACCACAGCGAGCGGTGAGATGGTGGACGGGGGGGGGGGGCAGTGGGGGGAGGACGGGGCAGTGACGTTGGAGGACAAGTGAGACAGGGGAAGAGGAAGACAAATGTGGGGAAATGGGTTGATGGTAGTGACATATGAGGTTTATACACACAACAGTCGTACACATACAAAACTTCTGACTTCTTCATGACAACTCCAACTTTCCACTGACGGATTTCTTAGATTCAGGGCCACTTAAAGAAACCATTGTGACTTACTATTTTCATCCACAAGGCCCTAGACAGAAAAACCACATTCTCTTTCTGTTGGATTACCATGGCAATGTAGGAGCTATTCAAGAACAACAACAAAAAAAAAAAAAAAAACTCTTTTTGCGGTGGGTAAAGTATGGAAAAAGCAAGCGGACAGTGCCCATATGAAAGCGGGGTGGTGGGAGTTGGAAAGAGAGGGTAATGTGAGAGCGAGTGGAAGGCACAGAGAATGTGTGTTATATTAAACCAGTGTCTGGCAGGGTGTCAAGCCTGTAATATATACAGAGAGTGAGGGGAGAGAGATGGGGAGAAAGAGCAAAGGAAGGGAGATCAGTTAATTTAGCTTCGGGGACATGACATTGATGGACGGGGCCATGGAGGACGACTGAGGGGAGGGAAAGGAAGAATGTAACCTGTACGGATGAGGGGTGGTTGGGGGGGGGGGACGTGAGCGAGACAGGAGCGGTGCTAAGGAAGGTGCAAGTGTCAGGCTGGAAAGGAGAGAGAGGTATGCCTGGCCGTGTGACAGTAGCTATATTGAGCACAGCGTGTGTGTTGACACTGTCTCCTGTATCTCACTGAGGAACAAACTCTTCCTATTGGCACAGCACAGAGCTTCCTCTTCCTCTCTTTACTCCTCTCTACCTTTCAGTGACCAAAGTGCACGTTCTCTTCCTCCCATCTGTCCCTATCTGTTTTCTTTCCTTCTCATCGATTTAAATAATTTCTCAGTCTTACCACTATATTTGTCTTACTATCACCTGCTTCCACTCACCGTACATTTCTCTATTCTTCCTCTTTTCTGTGTCAGTTGAATTCAGTTATGCTACATTTGCATGAATGAGAGGCAGCCTTTATTGAAAGAGCGACAATTAAGCACTCAGTAGAGGACAGAGCTTTGCCTTCTCCCCGTTAACTGTTGCTTTCACAGTCAATTTCGGAGTGACAGGACGAAGGAATGGCAACAGAAAACAATCAGACTATACTTTCAATAGGCCTAATATTTGAAGCAGGTATAATCATTGGATTTAGATTATTAATTATTACCCATATCTACAGTTTCCCACAGCTCTACAGAGCCTTTCAGCAGCTTTGAGCTAGTTAGCTAGTTAACTAGTGAACATAGTGGAGCATTTAGCAGCTCAAAAGCCACTGGGGAGTTGGTGGAGCCCAAATCAGTTAAAAGGAGTTGAAAGGAGAATGACTACTGGACTACAATCATCAGGTTGAAAGAAACACTGCTCCAAAAGAATGCAAATGTTGTTGTCTTTGTTTCCTATCATTGTAACTTGAGTTTTTGGATTAGCTGTGTGAGGATATTACCATGGGCTTTGAGACATCATGTTAATCAGTTAATTGAAAAATAACAAACACATTAATCAATGATAAAAAAAATATTTACCAGTTGCAGCCTTAATAACAGGTTTTAAAATAAATTGTGGTATTATTATAAATTGTAATATCAGGACTCCTGGTTAACTATGTTTGCCCTGAACATTTGACTTGATGGTAGAGCTATAGGAAAGTAGAAAGGATGACCTAGTGTTGGGAGTCTGACTGTATTCTGTAAATATCGCGAAGGAATGGCTCACTGGTCAGGATATTGGCTTTTATTTTAAAATTGGTGGTGCTAGACAAAAGTCAGTTAGTCACAGATGGAGGGAGGTGACCACAACAGCCTTCCCCATTTTGTGGAGATAATTAAATGATAAATTGTAATAATAACAACATTACAATGAAATATGTGAGGAAAAATTCCTCACCTTTCATCCCTGTACAGTACAAATATTCCTCTCTCTCTCCTCCCCTCTCTCATCCATATGTGTCACAGCAAGTCCAGAATTAGATTAGGTTTCTGGATCACTCCCTTTCTTGTGTGTGTGTGTGTGTGTGTGTGTGTGTGTGTGTGCGAGGCATGTACAGTATGTGCAGGAGAGGTCTGGGTCAGATCCAGTAACAGCCCCCAGCTTCTCGCCCCATCTTTCTCATCCTCAATTAGTCATCCTCACACCGGGGTAAGTCAGGGTCACTCACCCCCTCTTCAGATTGGATCACCCAGAGGTGCTTGGCCACTAGCCACTAAAACCCCTCACCCACCCAATACCACACGCTTATCACATACAGAGAATAGCCCTGAGCCCAGGTCAGATGGCCCTGTAGCCACACAACATCCCAAGGCTTGTTTTAAACACAAGTTCACATTGGGCTTTGGGTGTAGAATAAGGGATGACATTTTCAAGTGCATTCACATCCTCTACTCCAGGTGATATTTGGGGATATTTTAAAGGTTGAAAACATTTAATTTAACCAAAACAAGTAATCTTCACACCCTCTCACGGACACATACTGAGCAGTCACAACCTGCTGGGTGTAAACACTTACTCTACCCCTTCTTTCACCCTGAGGACGATGCCACAGAATCCATCTCCTTGGCCCCAGTACCCTCAGTACCCCCATCCCATCATCATCAGCTGGGCACGGAGACAGCAGGCCTGTAGGTGGTTCAGCTATGTGTCATACATTACATGCCAGTGCAGGGGAGGAGGACTGACACAGAGCATGTGTTACACTTGCTCAGTTTGATGTGCTCTGCCCTCGCACAGGCACCACTGTGGGTGGCATAGCTATGTGTCATAATCACCATCATCCTTTGCTTTGTCGGATTTCTCCTCATATGTGCCTGCCTGTATGTGCGTGTGTGATTGTTTTTGCATTGCTATACTGTAGGTCCCTTTGTGGAGGTGCCGCGCTGTGGGCTCATTCACAGTGTGGGAGCTGCTGTTAAACAGTAGCACTGATTCATTTTTTCTGACCTGTGTGTGCCACTGTGTATTGTGGTGGTTTGACGCCTCATGTTTTACATCATGCAAGTCCTCGACTAATTATCCGTGCTTTGCCTGCAACAGGGATTTACTATATTATGTGTACAGTGTAAGTGCAATACAGCTCATTTGGGACTGGGGACAATAGAATAAGCTACATTTTATGAAGATACTGATTGATTACTCTATTTGCTGGAGAAGACAGTGTTGTGCGGTTTAAAACCCTGGAAAAGCTTGATTTTTCATGGTTCCAAGGTCAAGAATGAACTTGCAGTCTTAATAGATGTAGCTGTCCTGAAAACTTATGAGCCATAACATTGTGACCAGCATGACCACTTTAACCATCATCAAAATTTTCTGCAGCTTGTGCCACAGAAAGTGGGTTCAGCTCAGTCAGGATGTTGCCTTTGCGATAGCAGGTTCAAGGTTTGTCCCTCCTTCTCGCCGCTATTGACCAGGAGCACCCCGCAAGTGGTCTGGCCACAATGATTTGTCAAAGTCACTTGGGTCTTTAGACTTCCCTAGATTATTCAAAATGTTTTGCCTCATATTTGAGTAGTCATAGTCATAGTTGTAGTCATGTTTTGGCTCACCCGATGGTGGATTTAGATGTGAGTGACATGGGCGGAAAACATGGGCAGCTGCCCAGGGTGGCATCTCTACATTTGCATCTTGCCAATGACATCATGTAACCATGTGGATCGGAGAGGGCCCCTTTCGTTTGTGCAGCTTCTGCTGAGAAGGTCTCCTCTCTCACTCTCAGAGGTGGTGGTAGATGGGGAGGGGGCGGGACTCCTATTTCTAATTAATGCAATTAGTAAAATTAGTCAAACCAGGAAAAACTACCAAATAAAACAAAATTCATAACAAAATAATACTGTGAAATTGTTAAGAATAATAAACTAGTCTGCACACAACCATGTCTGTGTGTCTTGTTTATATTGGTATGCATATATATATATATATATATATATAGTTTTTCTGTGTGGGTCATTTACTTCCATCAATAAACTAATGCATAAAGTTGGAAAAGATTTGGAGTCTCATAGTCTCGCATTGCTTCATTCCATGTGAGAGTCTATTAAAAACAGCATGAATTTAAATAAACAAAATACTACTGTAAATATTTTGACTTGAGAGAACGTGAATAAAGTTCAAGAGCTGCTAGAGTTCAACAGCTAGCTAAGCTAAGCTAGCTGGACAAGTATTTTGGCTGCTTCTTTTTTCACTTGACATCTGAGTTTCTGATATGGAGGACGAAAAATGTCTTTTAATGATTATCATTATTATTATCTTCACCTGTCCTCACCCAATGGCGGAGTTAGATACGGACGACGGGGGCTTGCAAAAGTAGCATTTGCACGGTCATCACTCATTTGCACATCACGTCAATGACTTCATGTTACCATGTCGGAGCAGGCGCCATTTCTTGTTTGTCCTGTCTCACTCTCAGAGGTGGTGGCAGATGGGGAAGGGGCTGGGGGAGTTTGCACTTTTATCTCTGTACAGAACTAATGCAATTAGTAAAATCAGTCACAGCAGGAAAAGCTGCCAAATAAACCACAATTCATTCATATTACTGTGAAAGCGTTTAGAATAATATAGTAGTCTGCACACCACCACGTGTGTCTTGTTTATATTGGTAGGCCTATTTATGATTGTATATAACTTTGGTACTAATTGATGATGAAAGCAAGAAAGGGCAGGCTTTAAATGACAGTTTTCCTGTAGGTTTGACAATGTTGAATACTTTGGTTTGTGACTAAATACCTAAAAAACTGACATTCCCTTCCACTCTAGCTGTACTTTGTGTTAGCAAATGTTGGATAAACCAAGTTTGGGAACATGATAAAGATTATACCAGCTAAACATCTGCATGTTATCATCATTCATTATGAGTATGTTAGCATGCTGATGTTTAGCATTTAGCTCTAGGCACTGTTGTGCTTATGAGAGTAAAGAAGGAAGAATCTCACTTTCTGCTTCAGTTCATAACCGCTGTCTGATGAACAGCTCTTTTTTTTTTTAGATCTCTCTTCTACCTAAAAAAGCTCGATAAATATCCAAAGTTAATAGGAATAAATTCTTTAGTGTATCCTACGATTGCGAATTTCTCTATACTTACAATACTTAGTGTTGTTTTCATACTCTCAGGATCACAATAGCTTTAAAGTTTTTAGTGTCCTGTCAGTTAACACCAAACAGGTGGAAACAAGAACGTCATTGGTAACTTATGCCTAAAATGTCCTGCAGCTGGTGTTGTACTTGCAGCTGGGCATTCTGGATACATAACAAAACACAATTAATTGAATTAATGTTCAGGCACGTTCCCAGGATGTTTTGTTCATGTGAACTTCATCTAATAGAAAATTTGAACATTTCTTCCTTGGTGACTGTCACAGTAATACTCTGGTATACAAATACTCACAAATACTCAACAATAAAAGACTGTTTCATTGTTGAGTGTGGAAGTTCATACTTGACCTTGGAGTAATTTGACCAAATCAAAACATTTTAACTCAAGGACACAACTTTTTTCGAGAGGCTCTTTGCATCTTGTTGTCTTTCCCAACAGGTTTGCTTTCAGATCAACCAGATTGTTGTCAAGGTGTTTAAAACCAGTGAAGAAAGTTAAAGTCTTCCTCTGTGAGTTTGATGGAAACTGCAGAGAGAGAGAAGGTGTGAGTGTTATGGAGGGTTTCTCTGGGCAGTGGGAGCTCTGGGAGATGTGTCATTCAGGGGGGCGGATGGCTTCCCTGCTGTGCCCAGTGTTGGTATGTGTTGGTGTGTGTGTATGTGTGTTTCTGAGTGACGTTCAGTTCCCATAAAACTGTTGTGATGAAGAAATGGAGGAGGCACTTGTACTAAATGACTGTCACATCCTTATCTCTCCCGAAGCGCTCTGATGTTAATTTCCGTGGAGTGTTGGCATCCTGCCTTCATTTAGGCTTTTGGCGTTTTATTAACACACTGAAGAAAGAGGGGATGACAGGAAATATATGAGAACAGAGGCTTTGAAACATATCTACAGTCTCACTGCCGAGTATTTATGCGAGGCTGATTACACCATTGTTCTAGATTTACCCTGAAGCACTAAATTGTAAACACTTCTCTGAAATTGAATAGATGACAGGAAGTCAAGGAAACCAGAAAAAAAAACAACAAAAAAACAGAACATACAGAATAAAATGAGACATAACCAGACCTTAAGCTTTAGAAAGCAAATCCTGCTTCATGTATTTAACCACACACACAAACACACACTTCGAAGTGACTGTGTAACAATGCTACTGGCAAGACGAGGTCAATCTATTCAAAGGAAGCTGTTAGATGAATTCAAAGAAAAATGACTCATTTGTTTTTTTTTAAAGACTTTTCTGTAGAAGTATTAAGAGTTTTCAATTGCTATGATGTGGGGAAGGAGAAACAATGATCATCAATGGTTCTTGCAAAGGTAAGAAAAACAAAACTTCATCAGAGAACTAAAAACAATGACGCTGTCCTTGTCTCTAAAACTCTCTAAGTTTATTTTGTGCTTCTTTTTACAGTAAACTGCAGAGGCAAAGCATAAGGCACAAAAAACTCCCTGTGCTCAAGTGCGTTCTTTTTTCTTTTTTCTGTTTTTTAGTTTTAGTTTTTATTTTGAGGACAAAGATTTCTAAAGAGTGACATAACAGCGGGCTGAAAAGCAGTGTGTTTCACGGCCTTCTCTGTTTGAAGGTTTCAAGCCTGTTTAACCTCTGTTAACACCCGACCCTGATGCTATAGAGTCCTGGAGTGCACATGCACATCACATCACTGCAGCAAGGTGTGGGATTAAAGTCACATTCAGGGGCCATTAAGCTACTCTTTAAATCTATTACTCTCTCTGAGTTAACTTTTATTTCATGAAGATTGCATCTTACTTTATTTTTCATGATAATGTATTTATTTTCAAACACCAGAGTTGTAAACAAGTTGTCCTTACTCAACATTTCTTATGAAAGTGTAAATTAATCTAAGACACACTGAAAACTAGATCATTTAATCATGATTTATCATTTAGCAAAAATATCAAATAATACTGGTTCCTTTCAGCTTCTCAAATGTGAGAATTTACTACTTTTCTCTGTTTTATGTAATTGTTTGACATTGTCAAACAAATTCAGACTTTAAAGACATCACATTCAGGTCTGGAAAGTTGTAATAGTCATTTCTCACTATTATCTGTGTCAACTATGTCATTTAAAAAAATTATATGATATTTTAAAGATACAAATAATCACAAGTTATACATAATTAGCTGCAGCCCTACTGAAACACCTGTTAAGATGGCAATAAATATACTTGCGCTTTTATGGACACAAAGTTTCAGCTACTTGAATAATGACTTTGACTGAAGAACTTTAACACATCCACTAAAGTTTGAGTGAAATAAGCCAGAACTTTTCCTTGTGTGGCTCTGGGAGAGGGCAGGAGGTCGACGGGTGAAGCAACAGTAGCTTACACAACAAAACGTACACACCGCTGCTCAGGCAGGGAAACCAGATCTGTCTAGCGGCACTTCACCGCTGGCACTGTCTCTCACTGGCACCACACACACACACACACACACACACACACACACACACACACACACACACACACACTGGCAGTGTTCCTGGTTAAGCTGACAGCTGGCGTTCTGTCTCCTTGTACCACTGACACAGTGAGGCCTTATTCGTACCCAGTTCCACCTTTACTGGGATTCTTCCAAACGCAGTCCAGTATTACTACAGTGTTAGATGACTCCTCACCTAACCAGATATGTTGCTCTCCAGTTACCCGCTTCATGCCATCGTCTGCTTTTACAGTCACGGAGAGTAACTTTGTGATGTCAAACATTTAGTGCTCGAGACAGTGGCACGCAGAAAGTTATAATTCTCCTCATTGCCTCAGAAAAAAACTTGCTTCCTCCTATAATAACTATCCTGAGATACCATGACATTTTGACTCATTGCTGTTACATAACAAAAACATTTTATCTGAAAAAAGTACTTGTGATTATCAAATTTTAGAGTAAAAAAGAAGCAAGAACTATTTGAAGAGTAAGATTTAACTCAAAAGAAATCATCAACATAAGTTAACATGTATTTATATAGACATCCTGCTGTATTGCCAAGAAGACCACTTGTTATGCCGGCTTTGCTTGTTTACACTGAACCAAACAAGTTGGCATACTGTTTCCCCAGGGTGTGATTTTAGATAGCACACTGGCACCTTTTATACAGAACGGCAAGGTGGAATAAGGCGAATTATTCTCGCCTGGAACAAGCTGTGTAAAAGGGGCTGAAGTAAATGCAGTTATGGAAGATGTACTATATGGCTGAAAGTCCTGTTAAGAAGACCTTGAGTAAACCATTAAAGCAAGCCTTTACTTTTTTCTTTACACTATTTAACATTTAATAAATGGTTTATAACACATGTAGAGATGTGTGACAGATTAAAGGAAAAACCTGAAAAATGAGCAGAGAAAACAGGATGACAATTCCCACGCCATAGGGCACGAGGGGGTCACTGAATGGTTTGATGAGTATGAAAATGGGCACTCATCACTTTTTTGTGTCTGCAGGAAACAGTTCCTTTTTGTACAATCACGAGCACTTGAAAAGCGTACCAAAGTACAATACTTGAGTAATGTACTTAATTACATTTCATCACTGAGTATATAATGAAGTTATAGCAGATTTTATAGATTTCAGTATGAATCTCAGATATCTCCAAAATGTCTGCATTTTGGAAAAGAACAAATATTGTACATTAATGTGACAACACAGCAACAGAGATCTACCCGAGTCACCCTGGTGATAGGATCACATGCTCACCACCGCCGTCCGTGACTCAACTCGGAGGTGGGTGTCTGAAAGCTGTCACACTTACACACTCCAGCATCCTACCTAATCATCCACCTACTGTGCCACACAGCAGGGGGGAGCAAGAGAGAGGGAGACAGACTGAAGGAGAGGCAGTAACCAAGAGAGGGAGAGTGATGAGCCATGAGAAGAGGAGGAGGAGGAGGAGGAAGAGGAGGAGGAGGAGGAGAGGAATGTAGAATAAGATAACAAGAGTCAGACGAGGAGACAAAACACAGTACACTTCTGGACAAGGAAGGACAATGAGAGAAAGCCAAATGTGTGTGAGGCTGTTTGTTAATTAACAGATGTCCCCTGACTCAGGGAGAGGGAGAGAAGATGCGGAGATATTATGAACTGCAGCCATAGAATATGACTGTTTTGCCCAGTGTTAGACACAAGCTCAAGTTTTAAACCCTCCCAAATGTATTGTTACTTTTACAAAACTATGTGAATAAGACAGTCAAAATGATAAAGGATGCACACATTTTTTTTTTAAAACAATCTTAACATGCAACATATTTAGGCTACTGTTTTAAGGAGGTTTTACTTTTTCACCTATTTACTTCATCTTTCTTTTTTTCTGATTCTGATTAATTGTTCGATAAAAGCAAGGATTAATACAAAACTTTTACAAATGAATTATTAATCCATTTATAAATTGACTAAATTACTAAGTAGTGCATTAGTTGATATCTAAATGGACAAAAGATAATTACAAAATATAATATTATAAATATAGTTATTTCTCTTTTAAAATTGCATTTTCAAATAGCCTCTTAAAGTCCATTATTTATTTTGGTTTGGTTCTGAATTATGTATTTATTGACATTTATGTATTTTCGATAAATCCCTTTTAATTTGACCTATCGAGAGTTTAATATATTTATCTGTAAATTCTTTTATAATTCTTCTTTTTATTTCCATTTAAATATCAATTCATGTGAAATTTACACTATTTATTTATGGATTAATTGATTAATCTGTAATCTGTAATCTTAATGATATGTTTCAAAACTATTACCATGACAGGTGTGGTCCTCCGTACCCAAGGGAGCGGGTCAAAGAGCAACAAGAGTATCAGCAGAGTGGTGCCGCTGTTAATAGAGATATTCAGTCTAACAGCGCCCTCCTCTGGTTAAAGACCAGCACGACAAGCTGAGGCACATTTCCTGTTTCGCAGATGAGATTTCTTCAAACCAAGCGAAACCTGTGGTTCAACATGAAAACGTGTGTGCACAGCAGAGCTTGACAGAAAAGACTAAGAAACAAGACAAGAGGCAGGGAGGAGCAGGGGGGGCGAGGGGGGTCGTCTGTACAGTTTTTGTCTCCTGTTTTATTTGGATGAATGAAACACTTTCAGTTACAAAAATGACTTAAAATGAACAACACTGTACAATGAACAAGCAGAGTTATTTTTCTTTTTTTTTTTTTTTTTTTTTTTGGTTTTCAAGATAAATACACTAAAAGGCTAACTTGCTACCACAAGGGAGAAGAAGGTGGGAGACAGGAGGGTAAGGGTGCAGATAGAGAAGATGGAAGGTGGGAGGGGGGACTGCTCACAGGATGGAAGACACAAAGGGATGAGTGATGACACTCAAACACACTCTCTCTCACACACACACACACACACACACACACACACACACACACACACACACACACACAATAAAGGAACGAGCTGACTGTTTTGACAGGGGGAATTAAAGCTACATGTACTAGGAAGTTGGCAAACAGTACGTTACAGTTGAAAGTACAGGTCATGTCTGGGGGCTTGTTGCTGTCCAAAGAACTGTTTGTCTTTTTTGCAAATTGCTGCAGCGAACCACACCCTTCCCATTTTCTAGCAACCCCCACCCAGTCGCGCACATACACCACACACTCGCTCGCTTGCTCACAGGTGGACATGTAATTGCCTGAAGCCCTCCCCTCTTTAACAGCTAACAAGAAGACACCACTTCCAGAGAAAATTTAAAACTTCCCCTTGTCAGTGTTTGCCAGCACGCACACACACACACACACACACACACACACACACACACACACACACACACACACACACACAACACACACACACACACACACATAGACAAACATCCAGGGGTAAAGGTCAGACAGTTAGACGTTAGGACCAAACATCGGGGTAAACAAAATGAAAAGGGGTGGGGGGGTGGGGTGGCCTGATGGGAGTTAAGCAGTACTCTGGCAGCACGAGCAGAAAGGACAAGAACTTAAGAAGGATCAGAACAGCTACAAAGATACCAAGAGAAATTTCATTATCATCATCATCATCATCATCATCATCATCATCATCATCATCGTTGTCGTCGTCGTTGTCGTCGCCATCATCATGATCATCATAATTATGAGAAGCTTAAGATTATTTTTCCAATGACAAATACTTAAAAATATACATTTCATCATTATCATCATCATCATCTTAATTAGCATCATTATTATCATTATTATTATTATTTCCCTTTGGATAGCTGAGGTTAATGCTTCAAAGACCGGCTCGCTAGGTGACAGAGGAGTTAAAGGAGAACTGATGGGGGTGGAATAGAGAGAAGTGAAGGATGCAGTGGAGGCTTTGTGTTGAAGAGAAGGTCAAGTTAGAGCTCTTTGGTTTTATTCTTTAACATCTGACTCGCTTTGCTGTGTTGCTGCAGAACCTTTGGACTAAAGCTGTATTGTAGAGGAGAGAGAGAGAGAGAGAGAGAGAGGAAGAGTGTGTATGTGTGGATGAGAGTGGGTGAAGGAAGAAGTAGCAGCTTGTTGTTTTCTTTGCTCGCCGTGTCTCTCCTACTCCAACAACAGTTACATCTCTCATGGCTTCATGTTCAGAGTTATTTGCTTTTCATCAGGATTTTCCTTCTGATTCCAATCAAGCTCAAACACTGATTCTTGCATTTTAAAGGAATAGTTCCACATTATCAGAGCATATGCTTATTCACTTTCTTGTATCTGCATGGTGAAAATGAAGCTACAGCTAGGAGCTGCTTACCTTAGCTTAGCATAAAGACTGGAAACAACTGCCCTCGCTGTGTCTAAATGAGCTGGAAATTATGAATCACTTTGCTGATTCAAATCACTTCACTCCCTTCGGATATGTGTAGTCACCGACTATACAGTTTGTTCACTTGTTTTTTTTTTTTTTTCCCTTCTTCTGAGTCGAGCACTCACTGTTCAAATGCACTACAGTGTGAACAGCAGGAAGCAAACTCATTCCCATTCATAACGCTGTAATGTTCAGTGCTAAGTTCAGTCTGTTGAGAGCTACTACTTTCAGTTCAGCACAGAAACAGGCTGTTTATAAGTTGAGCAGCCTCCTATTTGCACCAGAGTGATCACACAATTTTATTTTTTTGGTTAACCAGGCAGTCACACGCTGTGTATCAAGGCTGAGCTGGCAGTGGTGCTTTTAGTCACCAGTGAGTGGAGCTCCAGTGTAAAAGGCTACTGACATGATGACTCAGTGTAGTCAGTTGTCTCTGAAGATAAAGGGCACCTCTAAGCTCTGTGACTTTACATCTTGTTTGTATAATCTGTTCAAAAACCACAGCGGTTTGAAGTTGACAGGTTAGCTGTTTCCCTCTGATTCCAGTATTTATGCTAAGCTAAGCTAACAGGGTGCTGGCAAATTTCATATTTACCATACAGATATGAGAGTGGTATTTCCCAAAAAGATGAATTATTCCTTTAAAGCTACTTTTATACTTGTCTACAGAGAAAATGTAATTGCGTGGAGAAAGAGATGCTAATGAATTTGCTGGCAGATCATCTATATGGAGGAAAGTGGAGTTTCTGAGCACTTAGGTGGACGTCAGGATTTTAGGGAGCGTGTGCATCGTGCTGCATCCCGTGGCAGGGCATTGACTTTGGTATCATTCACTAAGGGGGTATCCCCACCAAAGAGACCTGCACTTGACACCCAGTCCCTCAAAACCCAGTGGCTCCAAGAAAAGTGCCTCTCCACTTCAGTTTCCTCGGTTTGATGAAATGCACACCTCTCCCTTCAACTTCCACTTTCTCAACAAACACAGAGTCGTGAGAAGTGTCTGGATGCGTCACCTAGCAACCTCGGTCTCAGCCGTTCCCCAGTTACTTGCCCTGCGGCACTCCCTGATACACACGGACATCAAGTGGTCAATGTGCCCCCTCATCAGGCAATAAAGACCTAAAGGCGAGAGAGGGCTCGGCGACCTTGGTGATAAAGTTGCTCTGAGACACAAAACGAAAAGCTTTTTTTGAGCCAAAAATGGATCCAGGTTTGATCCTAGATCTGTGCCAAAGAGCAGCTTTAAGCCCACTGTCCATGTTTGACGGGGAAGAAGCAGCGAGGGTCAGATATGAGGAGAGGGCTGTGTTCAAAGCTCAACACAGACAGCGGGGGTTGTATTCCAGGGGGACAAGGTATGTGTGTGTGTGTGTGTGTGTGTGTGTGTTTGTGCACAGGAGCATGAACCAGTTCCGCCTTTGACCTTAAATGGCACCTTCTGGGCCCAATGGCAAAAAGCTGCAATCTATTCAATGATCTGTTACTTCCCAGATCGATCCTAAGCCTCTGTGGTTACCTCCATTAGGACAATGACTTTTGACCTGGCTTCACTGTGTCTGCTCCCGGCCACACGAAACACACCGTCCACACGTACCATCCCGGTACCCTGATCCCCACGTGAACCCCGCATTTTAAAGCATTCATCTATTTGGTTTATCATCAAAGAATATGAGGTATATGATGAACTATCTCTCTTTTACACCCTACAGTGGATGAAGAAAAAAGTTGAAACACAATTTACAGAAAAGTGAGAGATACAGAAACATAAAAAAAGAGACAGAGACAAACTGAGAAGTTAGAGGGTAATTTACGGCTGGGAATCCAAAATCACCCTCTTTCTCTTTTGCCTCCTTCTTTCCTCTCTATCATGTAAAAAACTTCAGTCTTTGCCCCAGTTGATCTTCTTCTTCTTTTGTGTTTTTGGTTGTGTAGCTGTAAAGCTTTCAGTGTGTTCTCCCTGTGGAGAAAATATAGAGAACAGAAGCAGCACTGTGCCTCAGAGAGCACCTCATGCTGTAACTCAGGCAGTTTTTTCACACATAAATCATATTTATGCTTTGAAACAGAATTTCATTTCACTTGCCTTTTTTTGTCTCATTATCAGGAGACACAAAGGCAAGTGTGTGTCCGGAAAGCTAATACCAAATTCACGGTGTTCATCCACACAGTGCTGCCTCTCACTACTGTGAGCTTCCCCTCCCCTTTAAGACGAGAGTCGTCTCAGTGAGGAAGAGAATATCTTTATGGCCGACCGTCCAATCAGCCATATTCTCTTATTAAGTCCCCACAGAACCCGAGGTTGCATTTCTTGTAGGATTATTTGGTTTAAGAGGTAAGAAAGAACTTCAGCAGGGGGCAAAAAAATCCAAAATCCATCACAAAATATGTCCCAGAATATGAAAAAAAGCACCTCTAGAAATAAATTAACAAATAAATAGCAAGACAAAAAAGAATACAAGCGAATAAATCAACCCTACCTGAATAAATAGTACAATCAAAAGTCTAAATCATCATTGATAAGGAGAAATAAAAAGTCCAAAGAGAGATAGTTAAAATTTTTGGTCTAAAATCAAGTTATTATCATCAATGTTTTTTAGGATCTTTTTTTTTCTCAAAGTCTTTTTTGTAAGTTTTTTCTTTTTAATACATTAGCGATAAGTAAGCAGTAGAACATAGATCTTTTTTCTACAAAATCTATAGAAGCACTAACAGATACATTCCGTCTAAGAGTCAATGTGGAGAAAAGGTTTCACCTTTAAGGTGCAAACCCCACATCTAAAGTTTGGTTCGTGAAACGATTCTCGCGTGTCAACTGTTTTTCTGGTGTGGACCAAACCAAATATTCTTTGGATACGTCTACGTCCAACTTTCAAACCGTCAGCTTGACCGAGGCTGTTTCTGTGTGTATCATTCTGCATCTTTAAGTGTCATCACTGCAGTACCAATTCATTTTCTTTTCTTTTTTCCCCATCCCATTAACATATACAGAAAAACACACGCTTTCACCTCAGACAAACTGACACTAACCCATTACTTTGCTCTCATGCAGAGAAGGCAGTTCCTGTTCCTCTCTACATGTGTTTGGTTTAGTTCAGTATTTGGTTTGGCATTTTCAAGGTTTGCTATTCAACTCTTTGTTTTTGGCTTTTTGTGTTTGTCTTTTTTCTGCCAAGACAGTCTGTTTCTTTATCTAATAAAAATCTGGAAGCTAAATTTTCACAGTATTTTTTCCAACCACCTGATAAAAATCTCTAGCACGACTACGAAAAAAATAAGGAGCTCTTGTAGTAAGTAAGCGAGTACGTTATCCCAAATGAGTAATAAGCACTAAAGTACAGTACATAAAACGGCATCAAGAGACACAGCAGAGATAAAACAATCAGAACCAACCAACAGAAAAATAAAAACAAATTTTTAGAAGATTTCAGTTCAGTGAGGTCATTTGCGTTTAGCTCCATCCAGGACCAGAGAGCTGAGCTGGAGAGAGGCAGAGGAGGGGAGGAATTGTCTGTCCTTCTTCTGCTCGCCTGTCTATCTGCCTGTCTTATTTATCTCTCTATCCATGCTACACAGTTTCAGAATGGGGCGAATGCTGCAGCCCTAAAGCTAACAGACAGACAGACAGACAGACAGACAGGCAGAGCGATGCGACGCCTTCATCTCTTTCAACACCTGCACTTTGTCCTCCTCCCCTCCTCCCTCCAGCCACATTTGGTTAGGGTTCTTTTTGGTTTGCTTCTGTCATTCCTTGGGTTGTGTGTTTTTTTTGTTTTTTCTTTTTTGGTTTGGGTTTATTTTTGGTTTCCTCTTACAAAAAGTGTGACACCTGCTCCCCCTCACTACAGTGTGTCCCTCCCTCGCCTGTCCCAGCGTACCCTTCTTTCTGGGGGTTCGGAGTAAAGGATCAGTTCCCTAAATAAAGCTTCCCCCGTGGGTTTCGCGACGGGCCAGGTGGAGGGGATTACACCAGGGGGGCTTCCAGTGGTAATGTCCTGTTCTCAGCCCCCGCTGCATCCCACCCCCTTGGTGTCTTTATTGTGTTCATATGTCTGGGCTGAGGCTCTTAAAGACGAGGCCGGCCTTGAGAATGCTTTGGTTTCTATTTGAGAATTAATGGCAGTCTGAGGTGGAAAATGACAGTGAAATGTGACTGATGGAGTGATGATGGAAACAGACAAATATCAGTAAACATGTCTAGACAGACAGGTGTCGCGGCGTCTATGCTGATTGACGAGGCAGGAATGAGAGCCAGCTGTGACTAAACTTGGCTTTATTGACTTATTTAGCCTTCAGTCTCAATGTTTATTACTTTAAATCTCCAATCACAGCCCTATTTCATACTTTCAAAATGGTCGCCACTCTTAACAAACGTCATTTTCAGTGTGTGAAGTTTCCAGGGCATGTTCATTTAGCCATGGAGTCACTGATAATGGGTTATCTTTAAGAGTGAGGAAAAGAGTGGTCTGATTAAGAGCACAAAATGCCACATGCTTAGGTCTTAATAAATTCATTCACACCTTGAAATCAACTTGCAGAGTGCCAACTCTATTTCTGATCTACTGGCACTTGGTGAGGACTGAGACGACATCTTTTCACCTACGTCATCTCTGTTCCTGCAGAAGAGTCACATTCAAGACAAAATGCACGTTGATGACACAAATATGTATGATGAAGATAAAGATGATGACAATGATGATGATATAAATCCTATACTGTATAACTAAAAAAGTGTGTGACAATAAATAGGAGCTGGATTGTAAAATGACACTAATAAATAATAATAATACAAAAAATCCCATCTGTACTTCACAAAGTGTAAAAAATAGATACTGAATAACAAGACTCTGTCAGGCGAATTTGAAATAAAAAGGAGAGAGGAAAGCTTTTCTATGCTCTTAGAACCAGAGGTAGGTAAAGAGACTAATGACGCATAAGACGCATGAAGATACAGCAGAACTGGCAATCACAAGCTTTTGCCTCAGTAACAGGCTTTTACAAAATCATCCAAAATATCTAGCATGAAAACCTATGAGACACACATGAGCTGACACAGACAGGATGAGTAGATGGCAGGATGGATTGGCTCTTGATGTGTGTATGTGTTTGTGTGTATGTGTAAGTAGCAGTAGCAGTAGCAGTAGAGTCCTGGTCCTGGATAGCTTCAGTATTTACACGTCCTTTGAATAAAGCTTTTCTCTCCGTATTTTTGGTATTTGGGATTTTGGTATGGTTGACTTTTTTTTTTTTTCTTTTTTTTTTTGTCATTGTGTATTCCTCCTCCGCCTACTCCTCAGGTAAATTTTTGGTTTAAACTTATCCTCCCTACTCCTCTTCCTTCAGACCCGCAGCTTTTCAAAGTAATAAGAAAAAAAAGAAAACGTAACCACAGTCCTCCTCTCCATTTTTTTTTTGTCCTTGCCGCCATTCCTTTGTCACATAGTAAAGTTATCTTTTGTCATTTTTGGTTTATGCACTTCGACATGCATCTCTGCTGTCTCTTCCGTCTCTTTGTCAAAGAGTCATTGGTTTGTTTTCCTTCAGAGAGAAAGAGTGGAGAGGTGCCATGTCGATATCACACGTTATTGACAAAAAAGTCCCACGTTGCCTCCTCTCCATCTGTTTTGATAGATAAAGATTTTTGGTTTCAATCTTCCCCTTTCCCCCCTTCTCCCCTCTTTCACTTCTTTCCCTCCCTCTCTCCTCTTTCATTCTGTGTATTTTTGGCATCGAAAGACTGGGAGAGAGAGAGAGAGAGAGAGCCATTGCAAAAAAATAACGGAAGAAGAGCGCAAGAGAGAGAAAGAGATAGCTTTGGTGTGAAAGGCGAGGTTCTCGTTTCCCCCTTCCTCCTCCTCTCTGATTGGCCCTTGGCGTGGTCACTCAATCTTGGCCCCACCCAGAGAGGGCGGGCTGTGTGCCATTTCGCTGGAGGAGCAGGAAGAGGCGGGGCTGGAGCAAGGGGAGGGGGAGCAAGGGGTGGGGCTGATGCTGCTGGCCGAGGGGAAGGGGGAGGGATGGGAGGCTTTGGCTACGGCGGCACTGACCAGTCCAGCGCCGGGGTTCTGGGCCATGTGGAGGAGGGCGGGGTGGTTGAGGAAGAGGGAGGAGGCGAGGCCTGCTCCCTGGCCCCCAGAGGCCCCCAGAATCACCTTACTGCCCCCCTCAAGACTGGAAAGAGGCAGCTGGCCACCACTGGCTGCTAGGGCTGAGGGAGAGAGAGAAGAGAAAAAAAGTTAAAGGAAATTCCACCATCAGACACTTTCACTCTATTCCAGAACAAACTATTTCGCTTTTGCTATTATCTTTTGGGCCATGTGTATTCTTCTTCCATCTCTTTCTCAAGGTAATTTTTATTTTAAGCTCCTCCTTACTCCTCTTCCTACAAACCCTTCATGCAAAGAAAATGTAAGCACAGTCTTGCTCTCCTTTTTTTCTCCATAAGTTATTGTTTGTCTTTTTCTGTCATTAATAAATAATATTCAGCGTATTCAAGGTGTTTGTCTGTTTAGGAGTTAAGTGTGTAAATATCTTTTCAGCCTATCAACCTTCTGTCAGCCTTCCTCATCGTGCACCACTCATGTTTATCATTTCCTACAGCACTGAGCCAAGCCACAGAAAGTGCCCAGACCTGTTGTATTCAATAGAAGTAGGTGGAGAATTACCGTCACCATTTACTTTAGATGGAAAACCCAGGGAGTGGCCATGGGGTGTCAAAAGATTTGTTATTCTGTCAGAAGTGCTGCATGCACCTGATTGTTTTTTCTGGGGGGAATCACTTGAATGACATTGTTGAGAAACTTTTAACTTTTCCAAAGAAAGCACAAAGTGACATCAACCACATTTCAACACTGTGCCAATAGAGACAAAAAGGCCGTGGTAATAATTGAACATTGTCTAATATCTGTAGCAAGCTAATCTTGTAGAATCAGACACAGCACAGTAAAAGTAAGCGGACACAAATGGCCTGTTGTTATGGAAACAAGGTCGATAACTGTGGCTGTTTTTCCCCTTTATAAACACGTTTCATAGAGAGCTTCTTCTTTCACTATGAAAATGGTACATGTGAGCACATTTGTGATTGCATAGCAACGATAAAACAGTTTTGGTTTACAACTCGAAGTGCAAAATGTCTTGTGGCTACTTTTGGTGAAGAAACTGTTTTTTTTCTGCCTCCTCAGTGATCAATCTCTCGGTTTATGACTACTGAACAGCAAAGTGGTGTGAAATGGTGAATTCTGAAGGTCTGACACCAAAACCTGACATTTACTGTTGATGGTTTGATGGTTTTATGATCTCAAATCCTTTGTAGTTGTAGATATATACATAAAAATAAGAAAAAAAATCCTCCAAAACAGCTCAATGAACCACAAAGAAGAGCAAAGCCGGTATACAAGTGTGTAAAATGTTTTTGGTGACTTTTCCTTTTTAACACTCATCATATTTGGCTAATGATGAAATGAAGAGATGAAAGGTTAAAGATGAGTGAGACAGCACAGACGCACACACAAAAACACAGCCCACACAGTAATGTAACCGTCGTCACTCACACACAGACACTTGATGGGATGGATTCATGGATGTCGATGGCGACATATGAGAAATAAGTCCACAACTCTGTTGCCTCGGCTGCTTCACACTGTGGATGAGCAAACACCCGCAGCTGCCTATTCATCTGTGTCTCCAGTCAGCAGTCTACCAGCGCGATTTGATGCACCTGTCATGCGTAACTGTATTACTCACCATCCCACTTCTCTTTTTAAAACGTCTCTCTCTCCCCCCTTCTCATCCTCATCAACACAAAGAATGATCAAAAATGAGCTCTGCTGACGGTGGTCAGGACTGTTTGGTGGTCACTTCTGCGGGATTGTAAACAATTTTTTTTTCATGTGCTATTCTTGTACTGTTCTCAAGTGTAGGGAGGTGTGTGTGTGTGTGTGTGTGTGTGTGTGTGTGTGTGTATGTGTGTATGGGGGGGGGGTTGGGGGATGTGTCATGAACAGTATGCGGCTGAGTTTGAGCATTTATGTGTGTGTAGGAGTGTATATGTTTGTGTATGTGATTGAGAGAAGGAAAATGTATCACCTGCGACCAGAACTTAAAAAACGATTTTCTTTTGTTTTTATGTGTCCTGTGAAGATTTTTCCAGAGATGCAATAATAAAGAACACCTCCACCTCGAACCTCTGCATTACATTCTGTTTGTCAATTGTGTTGATAAACCCATTTGCTTTACAATGTCTCTCTCACACACACACCTTGGATAGTGGCCAGGGGATTGTTACCGAGGAGGGCTTGGTTCATCCCTGTGTTAACTCCCATCACAGTGTTCCTGTTGTGTCACATGCACACACATACACACACGCAGCACCATACACGTGCAAGCATATATACGAACACAGACAGGCAGAGGAGAAAAGGTGAGAAAAAAAAGCAGGTTTGGCAGTAAAGACAAACAGAGGGCAAATTCAGCCCTGCACATATAAAAAGCTGTACAGATGTAAACTATGCTAAAAAAAAAATATTTAAAAAAGAGGTTAGACATGCGGAAAGAAACAGATCATGTTGAAAAATCTTATAAAACATCAAAACATCTCATTAACTGTGCATTAATTATACAGGATAGCAATGATTCAATGCTGTATATCTGCATGTAGGTGTCTCTGTCGTATTCACCTCAAGTTTGCAGCAAAATCGGTGATGTAGTTAGACACGTCACCGTTCTTTTTACCCATACGCCATAAGCTGTGAACACAAGAACCACACACACACAAACACACACAGTGTTAGAATACACTGCTGCACAGGGGAAGCAGTGGTACCCAATGGCATTGCTGGGATATCAGTGTGTGTGTGTGTGTGTGTGTGTGTGTGTGTGTGTGTGTGTGTGTGTGTAGAGTATCAACTATTTAACTACAAACTGCAGGTGAACCGAGCATGGCGCAGTGCAGTATTCATGGTTGTTTATGGAAATATGTGGTTGTGTGTAGTGGAACTGTTTGTAATGTGTGTTTAAATGTTTTGCCTACATTTATTCAGTTGTGATGGCAACCGAGGACAAAGAAAGAATGATTTTTAAATCAAAAATATTCTAATTCTGATGAAAAGCAAACATAGACCTAATACTTAAAGGGCCAGTTCCCCAAAATTACAAAAAAACAAACCAAAGCAGATACTGTAGGTTTTGCTTAATTTGTTCAGATTTTGCAGCAACGATCTCTCCACCAATCTGAGATTTTTGAAGCCAACCATAACACACTGAGGAAGACTAGACTTTAGTCTGTGGTGCTCACAACAGTGAAACAGAAACATGTTATTTTCCCCCAGAAACGAATTACTTTGGATAAATCAGTTTTAATAGGGGCTATAGGGTGCTGCAGGAATGAGCCCTTTACCCGGGAAATTAGTTTTAGCACCTCTGGTTCCCTCATCCTGAAGTCTTTGGGTTTTTGGTTAGATGCCTGAAACAAGGTTTGTGGTTAACACAAGCTCAAGACATTACATTCAACAATATAAATACCCCATTGTCATTTTTTATGCTTCTACAAGTTTTCTGTTGAGGGAACCAGGGCGATGCTAATTTCCGGGTTGGCCTACAAAAATACATCATCCCTGCAGCACTCTACTATTTCATCAGCAGAAAGCAGGAGAGGTGTTGCTCTTGAATTTTTTAAAATGTAACATTTCGAACGACACCACAAACAAAACTCAGTTAACCTCCGCTGTATTGAAGTGGAGGCAGAAATCTCAGCGTCACATTATGCTCGAAAAGAACTAGTTCGTTTGACACGTTATCCGGCTACACTGAAGGGTTAGTGTGTTTATAGTTGTTCTGAATGGCCATACTCTAAAGCAGAGTGCCCCTCAGAGAGCAGGCATGCCATAACGGCACACGTTTTCAGACATCTCTCCTGGAAGGCATTCGTAGTGTTGTGCTCGTTTGTTCACACAAACAGAGACTGAAATTCTTGTGTAAAGATTGAAAAAATAGGACTTGAGGGAAAGTTGAAACTCTGCCTAAAACCGTAAACACCAGAATGGCAAGGTAAGCTTTTTTCTTCATAATTAGGGTGAATTGACACCAAATCTGCCCTCACCACACCTGCTGTGAAGTAACTCACTGCGGAGAGGGGCGTGTTCTCAACATCTTACCCTGTGTTAAGATTGAGTGTGCTGTGGCTGGGAGTGGCTGGGCTAGCCGTGCTGCGGGGAGGAGGAGTCACCGGGGAGGGTGCGGAGCTGAGAGAGGGGTGGGTGGAGGTGAGGCTGGAAGTCAGGGGGCAGACGGAGGACATGGTGGTCACTGTTGTGCTGCTGAGACTGGTAACGGCCTGCGACAGCTGGCTGGACATCTGGCTGGACATCTGGCAGAGAGACAGAGAGACGCATTGAGGTTTCTGAAATTACAGACAGCTGAATAACAGGGTCGTGTTAATAACCACTTATTCATTAGAACTCAATACAGGAAGGGGACCTGAGGACTGTGATGCATTAAAGTAACAGGTGTATCAGGGACGTCAAGGTTGGATATTTACCATGTGAGGGCTGTAGCAGGGCGGTTTGTGCGTTGGTGGGGCAGTGGGGGGCTGGCTGGGCAGGGGAGGGGTGGCACTGGTGGGATTGATGCGCTTCTCTTTCTGCCGGCGGTTGCAGAACCAGACCCGGATCACCTCCTTCTCCATGTTGAGCTGCTCGGCGATCAGCAGGATCTCTTCTGAGGTAGGCTTCTGGTTCTGCAGGAGGAGAGGGAGGGAGACGGGAACTTAGATTTATTTAATCAGCGCTATGTTTCAGCCACATGATTCAAAACATTAAAAATAACACCAAGACATAAATCATAAATGACTCCATAAAAACACTATCAAGCAGGTTCAGTTATTAAATGAATTCACCCCCGTCACAAATGAGTTTTGTTTTTTTGGGCCAAAAATCAATCAATCCAAGAAAAGCTTGTGAGGTAATTTGAGAGTGAAGGATCCTGTTTAATCAGCTTTTTCTCATTTCTAATGAATTCAAAAAATCAAATAATAAGGTTAATTATCGCCATTACCGTCATGAATGCGCGTTCCAGGGCCACACGTACATTCGTCTCGATGCTGGTTCTCTTCTTTCTGCGGCGACCAGGAACCCCCTCGAAGCCTAGAGAGGGAGAGGACAGGGAGCTGGGGCTGGGCAGGGTACTGTCTATGGACATGGTCTCTGAAGGAGAAAAACAAACAAACACAAACATAAAAACAGACTGAATGTCAGACTAATTATAATTTCCATACTCTTTAAGTAGGTTCTGTAAACATATACGAGACTAACTGCCGAGTGCTGTTATTTTGATGAGAGCTCACCTGCATCATTGAGCCACTTCTCCAGCAGTGGCTTCAGCTTGCACATGTTCTTAAAGCTCAAATTGAGGGCTTCAAAGCGGGAGATGGTTGTCTGGCTGAAGTCGTTGCCATACAGCTTCCCCATGGCCAAGCCTACGTCTCCCTGATGGGGGAGATAGAAGAAGGAAGTTGTAGACAAGTCAAAACACAGGAAACATTTAGTACACGTGTGACCTGCATGTGTCCCTCCGTACCTGTGTGAAGCCCAGTTTGATGCGTCTCTGTTTGAAAGTGCGGGCGAACTGTTCCAGCTCCTCCAGGTCACTGGGTTCCTCGGGGTGAGAGGTCACTGAGGGCATTGTGGTCACGCCTCCACCACCGCTTACCTCCACACTCTTATCTCGCTGTAGCAGGTACGACGTCAGAGGAGTGAAAGTGAGAGCGAGAGAGAAAGAGTGCGAGAGGAATAAGTTTGTTTATCATGGGTAGAGGGACTGGGTTGTCCTTTTCCACTGACTAAAGCTAAAGCTCGAGAGTTTCCTCATACCTGTGCTTGGAGTCCCATTCTACTCGGAGCAGACAGCAGGCTCCCTTGGTTTTGCTGAGGTAGCGGAATAAGATTTGGTGTCGATAGGAGTCCTGATGGGAAAATAAGCGCATTATCAGCTGTAGTTATGACAAAAAAAGTACATTTTATGTTAACATCCATATCTGATGGGAGAGGTGTCCCGACCTTGCTGAGCCTGCTGTGGCTGTGGGAGGAGGAACTGGGCAGGAGATGGGAGCGAATGGCCGGGCACCAGCACCAACTGTTGAAGCTGCAGCAACTGCTGGATGTCCTGTCCAATCAAGAGAGAGTGTATGTGTTCATAATTTCTTATGAATTCATAAGGAAAGATAGAGGTCTGAGGGAACACAAAAGCGTGTTAGTATGTTATGTTCTGACTCCAGCTGAGGAGAGGAGCAGATTTGGACGTTCAGAAAACATACAAGTAAGAGGAAAAACTTTGTTATTGAATAACATGAAGACAAGAAAGGGAAAGTATGTGTATTCATGCAAGGTGGAAACTGTGAATCAGGAAATATCCGACACACATGCAAGAAGAATTGTTCCATGGCCTGATACAGTTTCCTCAATCAACCCGCTCATCAGGAAGTGGCTTTGATTGGCAGTCAGTACCTGGGCGGTCAGCTGGATTGGCTGGGACAGGGTAAGCTGGGGTGGAGGAGGCGGGACAGGGACACTTTGGGCTGTTTGTTCCTGTGTGCTCTGTCCCTGTCCCTGGGACTGCGACTGAGCCTGCTGACCCGTCTGTCCCGCCTGCTGCTGCTGCTGCTGCTGCTGGGCTTGCTGATTTGCTGCTGCGGCTGCCTGAGCTTGCTGATTGGCTTGGGCGGCTGCATGGGCAGCATGAGCGGCGTGGGCTGCATTGGACTGCTGCACAGCTGCAGCCAGGAGCTGCGCCTGAGCCTGCTGCAGCAACAACTGCTGCTGTGCTGGCAACAGAGCTGTCAACTGGCGAAGAGAAAGAGATGAGAGGAGGGGAGAGTAGAGGAGAGGAGAGGAGAGGAGAGGAGAGGAGAGGAGAGGAGAAAATATAGAAGGAAATGGGCAGGAGGAGACAAAGAAGGAAACAAAGTGTTCAAAAAGAAGCACAAGAGAAGCAAGCAAGGTAAAAGCAAAGCAAAGTGTGTGTGTGTGCGTGTGTGTCTCTGCACATGTAACATAAGTTTGTCTTACCCCTGCTAGTTGGGAGCCGGTCAGCATGAGCTGTGTATGTTGTAGGGCCGTCTGTGATGGGGTCGGGCCGTGAGAGGGAGGAAGGGCTGGGGACATCTCGCCGCACTCCTCCATCTTATTCTGTGAGGAGGACAGGAAACACAGGGACAAACATAGAGGAACATTAATTTAATTAAACAAATATGTAACCAAAATATAAATCCTAAATCACCTTTCTTCCCTCAAAACATTCCCGTTACTGCACTGCTCAAAATTGTAGTTATACTGCTCCTTTCCAATGTAATGCAATTGTAAAAAGCAAATCTGCACTAAAAAGACAAACCATATCAAACACCAACTGGTCAAAAGGGCCAATTAGAAACATACAAAGTTAAGTACATTGACTTACCTGGCTATTTAAGGTCATGATAGGCAGTGTTGATTATTTAAAGTTTATGTGTAATTTCAAATAACGCTCATAAGCTGATCAGAAACGTGTCTCAGGAAACGAGTCTACTAGTCTCTCTTTTTCCCAGGATCAGGCATGTTTGAACTGGCAGAGGGGGGGACTCCTCCAGCTCACTGATTTACATATCTCCTGTGGTATGCAAATGAGGAGGATTTCACTGTTTGGTGTGTTGTAGCATTATAGATTTATTTCAGTTCTGAATGTGCTCTCTGAAGGGAGAGTGCCATCATACTCTCTACTCTTTGTGAATCTGTTTACATTCGAGACCGAGTAGAGAGTCGACACATTATGAACCTCAACGTCGAGCGCGACAAAAGAGCAATTCAGTGCAAAGAAATGAATACAAAGCTGAGGCAGCTATACTGTCAAGAAACCTATTGTGTGATGTTAAGATACAAAAGATGCACAAACATAGGCCTAGACATGCACAGGCAGTTCAGTATAATGGACACACACACACACACACACACACACACACACACACACACACACACACTCACCTTGCTGCTGCTCAGGGTCGGTGACAGGGGAAAGGGATTGACTTTCATTGACTGAATCATAGAAGAGAAGAAACAGACATGACTTCATATCAGAAATTACCAAAAATAACTTTAAAAGCATTCTATTTTATTTTCTAATGAAAATGGATGATTTATCAACAGAAAATATTTTTTTATTAATTTTGATCATTTTGATTAATTGTTTTATTGATTTTTTTTTCACCATTTCCAGCTGTTCAAATGTGAGGAACTGCTGCTTCTCTCTGTTTTAAATCACATCTTTGACTGTTTATCAGTTCTGAAATCTTTTATCAATCAATCAAACTTTATTTGTATATCACTTTTCACACTGCTTATTGCAGATCAAAATACTTATAAATAAAAAGAAAAAAGGGAAAATCAAACAAGAAAGCTGACAATGAGATACGATAAAATACATTTAAAAAGCTAAAATAACATTAGCAAAAAAACAAATAAGAAAATTAATAATAAAATGACAGATAAAAAATAGAGTAAAAAATAATTTAAACTTTTAGACTTCCAAAATAATTGACATCTGACGTCATCTTATTGTTATCTTCTTTGGCGGATCAGTTATGTAGGTGCAAGAGGTGGGAGATAAACGTAATAATCACAGGACTCAGATGTACCTGGTGATTTGATTCAGGTCCATTCCGCTCAGAATCTGCGTGGGAGGGAAAGGAAAAAGTGAGAACTCGATTGCGTGTTAGAGCACAAATGCGACAAATGGTGTCACGCACGGTCAGCTTTTTATATTCAATATACATGTACCCATAAGTGGATGTGTTTATTTGTTTATTTGTTTATTCTTACCTGTGCCCTCCAGTGGTGAGTCAGCCCCTACTTTCTCGACCTCGACTGGCTTTGACATCCTGATATCTGAAACAGGAAGACACACAGATAAACAACAGTCAGTCAGGCTGAGTCTTAATTCTGAGTTAGACAAGAAAAAGCAGACGGAAGCAGAATAATAGACATTTACGAAACAGACGATCAGAATCTGCATGACGAGAGGGGAAAGAAGATGCCCTGGGTGTTGATCTTAGATAGGTTAGGGTTGAGTGTTTTCAGGTCACAGAGCAGGCCTACACACTGTACAGTGCAGCTGAATCATTCACAGGTTGTGTGCAGCCCACAATCATTCACTCTTTCCAATTAGTGGTTGAACATAGAGTAGGCTGACCCAAGGTGTTTGCTTGTTCTAAATTTAACTCAATGTGTTTACGTGGGAGCTTTGCAACTAAAAATGTCTCACGTTGTGTGTCATTCATTACAAAGACCACATCACTTCCTGGTTGATTGGGACAGTCCCTGCAGGGAATCAAAAAAATTTAAGTCTTTGACTCTATTTATCAAAGAGAATGGAGCATTTTTGGCAGAAAAGGGTGTAGGAAAGATGGGAATGTGAATAATTTGAGTGGAGTTTTGAGAGAATGTGCGGTGTGTGTGTGTGTGTGTGGGGGTTGTGCACATGTCTATATACTTGTGTGTGTAGTAGTGATAGTAGTTTTGTTTTTGTTAATCATGCACTAATATCGTCTCACTATAAAAGCCTTTTTATTCGTCTGAAACCACAAACTGTAAGACAACTTTTTGTTGTCTCTCTTCTTTCTCTCTTTCTCTCTCTCTCCCTGACAAGCATGTGTGCATACACACACACACACACACACACACACACACACACACACACACACACACAGCTACTTCCCTTTTGTGAAAACATGCAAATCTGCCCAACGACCAACTAATTATATCTGCCACCTGCATAATAAACTCTCAGTCTCCCTCCTCCTTTTCCTCTCTCCTCTTTCACCCCCCTCCCCTTTGTTTGTCCTCTCTTTATCCTGTTGTTTCTCATGTTGAAGATGAGAGCGCTGACACGACCTCAAATGGTAATTTCGCTATCCCCATATTGCTGTGCTTTTATCAAAACAACACCCAAAATACAAAAATTACTCTTATTTGACCTTCTGCAATGCCAATAACAAAGTGGTATAACCTGGTTTTCACCATTGGGGGGCAGCAGTGGTACATGGAGAAGATTACAAACCTGTTCCACTGACCAGCACTGATCTGATGCCAGTTTTAAAGCCCAGTGCTATACAAAGTCTAAATAAAGTCTATACGACAGATAAAACGCGCCACTCCCGGATGAGAGACACAGAAACACATTTGTTTCAGTGAAACAGATGTGAGAACAGCTGACTCTGGTACGTGCAGTGTCTTTAGGAGAAGGGGGAAGTGGCGATCATCTCGAAAAGCTATACTCTGCCACGACACGATTATAACCTGGGGTCAGGGTGCACACGCACACACACACACACACACACACGCATGCTGACCACAGGATTTCCCTCAAATAAATGGACTTCTGCAAAAAAGCTAAATTGGTGTGTGGATGCAAATATCTGGTTAATCTATTATTGGGGTCAATTTGTGGATATTCCAGCATTACTTACAACCTGTTTTGGATATAAGTAAAATCATAAAACTGTCCGATGTTGCTCAATGTCCAAAACCACTGAATCTGCAGCAACATGCAATGTCTTCCCCTCAAGATGCACATATTTAAAACCCTGTTGAAAGGTAACACCTCACGATGCACAACAGAGTTAATAATATACTGTACATGTCACTTCTCTTACACTGGACTATCTTGTGATCAGCAGGTGAAGTGAAGATTGTTGAGCTCCTAAAGCTGAAGTTTTCTTGTACTGTACTCCTTTTTTGTAGGGAAGGTGTGATTTGATTCATGTTTCAAAATGGCCTACAGACAGTAGCGTGGTGGATAATGTGGTCAGTAATACAGTGGTGGGACAGTATATCAAGTTGCTGTGTCTTTTTCTCACTTCCCCTCCTGACTTCCCCTTGTACTGGGTTGAACGCAGAGTGCTAAACCCAACACTTACTGTCAGTGAGGCTATTAATATTAGCTTGCTCTCTCTCTCACTCTCCCTTGCTCTCTTTCACTCTATCTTTCACGCACACACGCACGCACGCACGCACACACACACACACACACACACACACACACACACACACACACACACACACACACACACACACACAGATACACTACTAATTTTACTTACTAAACAGAGCAGAGTTAGCTACATGTTATAAATGTTTTTACAATTTCAGTAAAGTTATGATTGAATAAGCATGAGAATAAGAGGCTTCATCTCTTAACAGTGGCTCCTTGTTTTGTATTTTCACATCGGGTACGAATTGCATTTACAGTCATGTTCAGAAACTTTTTATAACAAGTACAAAGTTTAATTACTATGTCTCTTTCATCCATCATTAAGCTGTTAAAGCGTATGCTAATCTTAAAGCAAAGCTCAGGGATTATCTTTTACCCAGCGAGAGCAGTGTGCTACACCTTACTCACTGTATCTTAAATAGACCAAATTTAATGCTGTATAATCCTGTGTCATGAATAAATGATGCAACAGAAAGGAACAAGGAACAACAGTGTCTGTGCTCAGTCTGGACTGTTTCTGTTATTCTCCTCTGGGTATTTTGGCTGAGATGAAACTCCAATGCAACCAACCTGAACCCCGCTACCCCCCCACCACCCCTCACCCCATTTCCTGATTCAGGACGCAACTGTGGCACCAAGGGGGGTGTCTGGGAACTGGAGCCATCACACCAACTAACTACGGATTTCAAAAACCAAGCCGTGCTGAGGGGTGCCGATTTTGATTGTAAAAACATTTTCCACTTAAAACCGAGAGAGAGTCGACTATCCAGCTCAATGCCTTTTGCACATCTCTGTGAAGATAAAGTAGTGAGCGGAGGTCAAAATTTGAAAATAAAATAAATGAATAAGTAGATGACGACAGGATTTAAGAAGAAATCCTGGAACTGAAAAAGAAAATCTAACAATAAAGTGAGAAGCTGAAGAAAAATTTGAGATGTCACAGCAGCAGCAGGATGACCATCAAGGTTGTGGCATTTCGTTACAGTCCATGCCACGGATGATGTTGTTGTGTTGTCTGTCAGGTTTGTCTGTGACACTCTGGACTTAAAATGTTAAATATGAGCTCATAAAACACCTAGTGAATAAAAGCAAATGCTACTGGAATAGAGACAGATGTGACTGTGTACCAATCAACAGAAACTAAATAATATGATAAAATACTAATTTCTCAAACATGGGCCTGTGCCAATAAGAATCTTTCTGACATATACCTTTCGAACCGATATGCAGAAACATGTTAATTTTTAGTGGTTAAATATATTTTCCACTTGTTGCATTGATGCACTTTGAGCAGATGAATAAGGTTGTACGTCACGCAGGCACGACGGCTATTTTGACCATTAATTAAAATTGTGCAAATGCCACTCCGTAGACAAAGCAAACTCTTAATATTCTTCATTTATTCTCTATTAATTTTTGCACTAATTAGCAAAACTGCCAAACTGTTCAATTCACCTTAACGTGGCCTCAGACAGCAGCATGTAAATATAATTTTAAAAAACGCCAAATTATTACTAAGAAAAATTCGTTTTTTAAATAAATGGATTTAACTTAATTTTTTTTTTTTTTGCTTTAAGTCTCTGAACTATTGCACTTTATTTGAATTGCATTGTCTCACCCTGGTCAGAGTAACTTACAGAAGGTCACAGCAGTGACCACATCAAGTTAAGAAATGACTTGCTGATTTTTAAACCCTGAATCACTCCTTGATAAACAAACTGTCACAGAAACATGTCATTTTTTGGAAACCATTTTAAGACATCAAAGACTGAGAATTATGAGCTAATTGACATTTAAAAATTGATTTCTGATAATTTGGTGAGTCAGCTAAGTGTGCTGTGCTTTTCTCTGGGACTTGTCGTCGGTCAGCTGAGACTGTGTCTGCTACTCCTCACAGCCTGAGATGACCACCAAAACAAGGACGAAGGGCTTCTGCTTTCCCTGCTAACCCTGCTTCTTATCATTTTTTAAATACTGAGAATGACAGTTTCCTTTTTTAAAACAAAAAAAAAACAGAGTATCTTTGTATGACTGCTTTAAAATGTGCTTTGAATTCAGTGAAATTCAAATTTAAAAATGGACAAAGCAATAATCATAGCAACACCCACACCTCCAACACACACACAAACACAGAAAGTTTGCGCCAGTTTCACCAGTTGCACTGGAAGAAACCTTTTCAGCTGAATATCTATAAACTGAACATAAATGTATTAGTACCGTGGTACTTGGCAATAAAAAGAAAAGGTGTTTTCTAACGACAGAAAAATAATCACAATATAGAAAAACACTGGCGAGACACACAAGCTGCAACACTGATTTTTCTTCACTGGTACGTTTCAGAAGACATTTCAAAAAACTTCCACTGCATTCCCCCAAGCTTTTTTAGCATTCAGTATTCAGTATAAACACACACACACACACACACACACACACACAGAGACATGCTATGGGCTATGGGTGTCTGACCTTTCCCTCTGGCTGCGACAGGCGTCCATCTATCCATCATCCCTCCATCCATCCCCATCTTTCTCTTCGTACCACCTCTCGCTCTTTGATGTTCTCTAATTAGCTGAGCTTCTTAGACCCAGTGGCATTAATCAACAGCGTAGACACAGTTCTCTTCCTCTCTCTCTCTCTCTCTCTCTGTCACACACACATTCTCTCTCACACACACACTCTCTCTCACACACACACACACACACACACACACACACATACACACACACACACACACGCACACACTGACACACACAGAGTTCCCTCTCCCTCACGTAAAGCTTAATTGGTCTTGGTAAATGAAGGCCAGCAGAGAGAGAGGGCTGCACAGACAGTCACTCACCTGGCAACCACATAGTGGAGAAGTCCTTTGATGCTATTGCTGCTGTCTTGGTCATTTCTGTGTCTGTGTGAGAGTGTGTGCGCTACGTAAAAGAAAAACTCTCACTCTCCCTCTCTCTGACTGTCTCTACCCAAAAAAGGAGGAGTGTATTAAATCATATGCGTGAAACAATCACTCTCTCTCTCCCTCTCTTTCTCTTGCACACATGACACCCCAAGCCCCACCTCCCACATCCTGCAACACAACAGGAAGTAAGCCTCAAAAGAAGTAGGAACTCAACACACAGTAGAGAAAAATACAATACAAAAGAAAAAAAAAAGAGAAAGGGGGACACGCAAGAGGTTAGAGAGTGGGAGAGTGAGTGAGCGAGGAGATTGAAGAGATAGACGAGGTGAAAAAGAGGGGGATGACGGGTACCGATGGAAAGTGATGGCGCGGCTGGAAACAGCCACTCACACACACACGCTCACTCACTCAGAGACGCAAGAGAAAAACAGCAGGCTTGACATTCTGACCGAAGAGTGTGTGATACATTTGTGTGATTTATGATCCAGTCTACCTTCAAAACATTTCCAAAACTCAGCTGATCAGAGTTTTTCCTCAACACTAAGCTATTCTAACAGGCACACGCTGCCTGTTCTGTCTACCATGAGTCATGACCATCTCTTCCTCGGTCATATCTCTGCTCATGGGGTAGCTACTAGCAAGTACATCAGTGGGCGTGAGGTGGTCTGTTGAGGGAGGTCGGCACCAACAAGAGAAGATGTGAGACATCCTCGGCTGAGTTTGCCAGCCACAGCTCTGGTCTACCCCGAGCGGAAGGAAAAACTCTGTCACAACGCTCACTGTACCACTGACCATCCCACACTGTGGGTTGCACACAGAGATACACCACAGAAACCTACAGGAATCCCATGAATCTCTACACGTGACGGATAGATGAGGCATGAAAGTGGAATATAGCAGATAACCTAGATATGAACCACTAACAGTGCCGCCCACTAGGATTAACAGACTAAGATGCTCCTAAATAAGTGAAAATATTAAGGTCGGTGAATGATCTCAAGGAAGCAGAACAGCATGTTTCAGCAGAAATACTGCCTAGATTTTCAAATGTGAAAGTGTCGATGTGCTGCTCTGACTGTAGGCTGAGATCACCACAAGGTGGCACTCTTGATTCTCTAATTCTGATGAACAGACCGGCTCCATCCCTCTAAGAGAAGAGGAGAGGAGGCTGATCACCCCTCCCTCCCCTTTCCTTCTCCCTTGGTCTGAGTTCACTAATTCAAAAGCTAACGGCAGCAGAGTTCCCAAGTTTAACCTTATAAATACTTTATGTGGTGATTTACAACAGCCCCATGTACTGCTGGATAGACGCTCACTAAGAAGTGCATATGGCAGTGCACTCAAGGTGCTCTCCATTACACAGACATCTTTTTCAAATCTGTCCTCAAATACACACAAACACTAATGTACTGAATTGTAAATATATATTTACCATGAGGACAATATCAGTATAAAGACTTTGGAGAGATTGAAACAGAGCTTTCTGACAAACTCACAAAAGCATAAGATTTTTAATAAATTGGCTGGATTTAAAGCTGAAACAGTTAGTTGATTGATTTGTGCATCAATCAAAAGGAAATTAATCAGCTAATATTTGTCTTTGAGTTGTGACCTGATGACCACATAAGCTCTGAGGATGCCATCTTGGACTTTGGAAATTCTGATGCTCATTTTTCACAATTTTTGGACATTTTTAAGACAAACAATGAATTACATAACTGAGAAAATAACTGACAGATAACTTGAAAATGAAAATAAACACTACTGTAGCTGAATTTGCTTGCTCAGTTTTTCCATTATTTGTGGTGCCAATCAAACAAATAGCTCAGACAGGTCTGTGCCAGTTTTGCCAGATTATTTATGCGATAATGTTTCTGCCTTCATCAGTACATGATTGGTCAGATTTGTTTGTCTACTTGTAAGTAATCAGTGGAGAGCGAGTGTGTGTGTGGATGTGTGTAGGAGTGAACCAACTGGCCAGGCCTGTCCAAGGACAGTGACAGACTGCACGTTGGAGAGGGGGCGTGTCTCTGGGTCAGAGGTCGTCTGGGCAGCCTGGCTTTGGCCGTGACCTTTGTTCAAACCCCAATCTACCCACATCACTACCAACGTGTGTGTGTGTGTGTGTGTGTGTGTGTGTGTGTGTGTGTGTGTGTGTGTGTGTGTGTGTGTGTGTGTGTGTGTAACTGTGTGTACATTTGTTTGAGAAGCTCTAATAGTGGGCTGGTGAATCTAAGTGGGCTCTGGTTATGTGTGTGTACTGTACAGTTCATGGCCATGGGGGGCCTTCCTGCCCCAAGGAGGTCTGAGCCTTGGTTACCATGGAGACCAGACCTAGCAACACTCCAGCCTTGCCACTTAGATGACACTGGGCCGACGGCAAACAATTTGAGTTGAAGTTGACAAATTAATATATACTACATAATGAACTGTGATATTATTAACTCAGAAAAAAATAAAATAAATAATTGAATTTATTTTTTATTATTTCTATAAGGGAATATGAGCTATGTTAATGAAGAGTGTTTTTTGGCCACTGCTAGAAGTTATGTTCGTAAGATAATAAACACACACGCACACGCACGCACACACACGCGCGCACACACACACACACACACACACACACACATACATATATATATATATATATATATATATACACACACATACACAATCTGATAGTGGGACCCCAGGGAGGAGGATGGGGGGAGGCGGAGGCCTCTAGAGCGCCATCAATCACTCCACTGTCACAGAGAGAGGGAGAGGCAGAGAGGGGGGATTGGGGGTTACTAAGAGAGAAAAAGAGGAATAGTGAAGAAAAAAAGGAAGGGAGAGAGTGATGGGAATGAAGGTGAGTGATAGAGAGACAGGAATAAAAAGAGTGGAGAAGGGATGTTAGCTGGGGGTGAGGACGGGGAGAGAAAGATGGAAGGATAGAGAATGTGTGTATAACGGGTCATTGCAGGGACAATTCTGAGGTCTCCAAACCTGCTCAGTAACCCTCTGCAACTCTGCCCTACTATATCTAATGCAGCCTCAGGCCCAGAGCACACACTGGCTCTAATTCATATAATCCATCATATTCCTCTTCTTATAGAGGGGACAGAGCACGGCTCAGTGATGGACCAACCAAGGCCTATGCACAGTCCAACAGCAAGACTCTATTCTACAAGGTGAGAGATTTAAAATCCAGTCTAGTGCATGACAGTGTGTGTGTGTGTGTGCAGGTGTAGCCCCATGAGGAGTAGCAGGATTATAAACAGTAGGTCTAGCAGTGTGGAGACTACAGAGGTTGAGGTTTTGTATGAGAAGCAGCAGGGGCTAAAACACACTCACACTGTTGGCTACCATGGGACCTGCGCCATCTCACACACACATGCACGCCGCCTACACCTTTACAACACCTATTCCACTCCTGTCCTAATACCTCTCAATCGCTCCTTTTCCTCTGGCCCCTCCGCCTCTCCATCCTTCTCTCACACCATTCCTCTCCTTTCTATATCATCTCGGCAGCCCATAGGGAGCTGGACTTGTCTAGACAGACACCGCTCTCTCCCACGGCGCTACCAAGGTTGAAGCCCATATCTTTTTCTTTGCTCTTCTCACCCATCTTCTTCTTCTTCTTTGGCTCTTTCACACAAGAGTGAAGGGTCTACTGGGAGGGACCGGTGGCCTTTATCGCCAGCTCAAGGAGCACTGAGGACGCTTTAGACCAAACTGTTCACGTACACTGACAAAGCAGGCTGCTGTGTTAAATTAGTCCTCATATTCTCCCTATTATAATACAAAGAAGTGGGTACTTTAGTTTTGGCAACCATGGTCTTTGCACTCCTTCCGCCCATGTGTTCCCTCTTTCACCTTGGTCTCTTCTTCACCTGCTGTGCTTCTTTTCCTTCAAACCCTCTCATCATCATCCCAGTCTCTCTTTTTTTTTTTTTTGAGACCTTCCTCCTTTTCTTTCTCCAATGCAAACTTTCTCTTCTCCTCCTCTGTCTCTCTTTCTCTCTCAGACCTGCTGGTCAGCAGCAGCTGTGACATCACTGGCCACTGTTCTCAGCTCGGATTGGACACTCGGCCACGTTGCCAGGCAACAGCAGTGAAAGGTCTCAGTGTGAGCGTGTGTGTGGCGTGCGCATGTATGTGTGTGTTTATGTCTGTTTATAGCTACGTGAGTGAAAGGTGTGCGAGTGATTTTCCTCGCCTTGCCCTTTATCTGTGCATGAAGAATGATCAGAACAGATCTACTTCTATGCTTTATCTCAGATCAAAGCATGTAGATGATTGGGCTGCCTCACCACTCTCCTTCACCACAGAAGAAGAGGGATGTGTGTGCATTGCGTTAATGAAAAAGAAAGATGGTACGAGTGCGAGTATGTGTCAGTGTCTGCACTTGCGTCGAACCAAATAAATGTGTATCTTCGTGTCGAATACGGGTATGTGTCTGTATGTTGTGTGTGTGTGTGTGTGTGTGTGTGTGTGTCTAAATGTGTGTGTGTGTATGTATGTGTGTAAGCCCCCGGGAGAGGGTGGTTATTGTATCTGACACAGCGGCTCTTTCTCGCGCCTCATATTTCTGGGCCGATCGATTCCTCTGACTCCCGACAAGACAATAATCGCACCTCCCTCTCTCACTCCATCACTACCATTATTACTGACCTCCCCAGGGAACGGACAGGGTGGAGGGAGGGAGAGAGGGATGAGGAAGGAAGGAAGGATGGAAGGAGGGAGGGTGAGGAATGAGAGGGGGACGTGGATTTGACAAAATGAGCCTATGATGATGAAAAAGCAAAAAGGGACGATGTTGAAAATGAGACAGGAAGAGCTGGCCTGGAAAAAAGGGGCATTGGCGGGGTAGAAAGGAAAAGAGACAGACAGAGGGTGAGAGTGAGGAAGTTGAGATAAGGTGATGGAGAGATGAGGTCCAGAGGAGAAAGGAGAGCGGGAAAGGTAAGGGATGTGAGGTGATAAAGTGAAAGAAAGAATGAGAGAAAGCTGAAGCATAACAGGAAAGGACAGGAAGGAGACCAGGGCGTAGGTTTGAAAAAAAAAAAAAAGAAAAAAAGAAAAAAGAAAGCGAGCAATATAGATCATGGCGAAAAAAGAAAAGAGGACACAAGTGAAGGAGTGCAGAGAGACGGCGTGCTGAACGGAGGGACAATAACGGAGAGAATTAGAGGAGGAGAGATGAAGGATTCGCACTATCTTCTTCTAATAAAGGAGAGAATGAGAGACAGGGACCGGGGGAGGGAGATACAGAGGGAGGGAGGGGTGGGTGGGGGTTAGACTGAGGTGAAAGAGCGAGAGACAGAGAGAAATATATAGGAACACACTCAAGCTCACAGACAAAAACAGACATGCGCGCGCGCGCACACGCACACACACACACACACACACACACACACACACACAGAGAGCAGCACTGTGGAGGTCAGTGCTCAGAAATATTATTAAATTGACAAGAGTACAATAGTTGATTGGCAGCCTGACTCCTGCACTGCCATTCAGTGGAGAAGAATGGACACAGACACACACACACACACAAAATGCATGTACATCTGCAGTTTCACAGAACAATCAACACAGCATGTAGAGATGTAGAGATGCACACACACACTGTCTTTTGTCTGTTTTGTGCGTGCATGTGTTTGTGTGTGTGTGTGTGTGTGTGTGTGTGTGTGTGTGTGTGTGTGTGTGTGTGTGTACGCCTGCATGAGCCTGTCACTGCTGTGTCTCTATGCTTTGAATCCAGATTACAATTACAGTAATTGGCTCTCAATTCAAGCGATTTCTGTTTGACCTGCTCACCTCTCTTTCTCTCTCTCTCAGTCACTCCCTTACCCATCCCCACACATTTTGCCTCTTCCTCTACCCCCCCATACTCCTCATCAATATTCCTCCGCCTCCTACCTGTATCGCTACATCCATCTTTCTTTGGGTGCAGGATTCTCTTATCCCTACTCTCCCCCCTCCATGCACACACTCAACACACTTTATCCCCATCTATAACAATCTTTCCTTCCTGTTTTCCATCCCTCCTGCTCCCTGGCTGCTTTACATCTTCTCCCCTCACACCCCCATTTTTGCCACTTTTCCTCCCTCCATCCATCCCTCCTCCCCATTTCAACGTTTCTCTCTCAGATAGTTGGAGAAAGAGGGGATCTGTTGTATACTTTATTCATGCTGTATTTATTATGGAGAGATAGCTGCTCAGTGATACAGTCAGGGGGATGTATTGTGCATTTGGGGAAAGAGGTGAAAGAGCGATAGATAAAAAGAAGGAGGTAAGGAAAAGGGGTGATAGAGGTGGTGGTGATGGTGATGGTGTGTTGGGGAGGTGGTGGTGAAGCGAACGAGGAGGGGGGGTTAGGAAATTGGTCTGGCTAGCGGAACAGCTTTTCACCTCTCTCTCTCTCTCTCTCTTTCTCTCTCTCCCTCTCTTTCTCTCTCCCTCTCTCTATTCTGCTTTGTATTCTGCAGAGATGACAGGGGGAAAGCTTTATTGCTCCGAGTTTGTATCGATCGGGGCCCCTCTAAGGGGGGAGGCCGGAGGACGCGCTGAGCAGGCCCTTTCTCAACGACTGTGGCTCCAACAACCACCACCACCCCCCTCCTCTTGTCCTCCTCCTCCTCCTCCCCCCAAACCCTCCTCTTGCTTGCGAGCTCGCTCTGAAATTCAAATTCAAGGCTCTTATTCTCAAAGGTTAGGAGAGGGAGAGCACGGGAAAGCAAGAGAGAAAGAGAGACAGAGAGATTGAATGAAAGAGAGACGGTGGCGTCTGGCTTCTTCCCCTGACTGAAGCCCTGAATGGAGCTGGGATCTGATAAGCAGAGCACACAAACACAAACAAGGGAAGAAATAGAGAAATAAAGGGGAAAAAAATGGCCACGAGGAATAAATCAGCCCCCATCCTCTTCATTTCCTCCTCATCTTTCCATCTCCTTTCTCACTGACTGTCCCCACTCCTGTCCTCGTCCCTACAGTATCTTCATTTTTTTCTGAGGTGAGAATGATTTTTTTGACAGGTGAAGAATGAGCTGGGTCCGAGCATGCATGCATGTCCTTGTTAGAGGGACACAAGGAGAGCTGGGATCCATGAGAGACAGAATGGATCCCATGTGGGTCACACTTTATATAACTCCAACCATTCTATTCGTGCAAAATAAAATAAAATAAAAATCACCTCTCACACAGGCTCCCAAAGCCGAGATGTCAAAGCAGTCAAAATTCATGGAGTTAAAATTACAAATCACCCACCACTTCAGACTTCTTTTCTCACCTCCTCTGTTTGACAAGCATTATATAAAAAGGGGGCAAGACCCAGCGTCAAAGCCACAGCAAACTGACCGAACACTTGACTCATACATGGAAGTGTCCATGTGCGCGCACACACACAAACACACACAGACAGCCTATTTATCTGTTAATGGCATGCACAGCACTGCAGTGAGGCTGGGCAGAAGAACAGATTGTCCATCAGGGGGTTACAGGGTTCAAGTCCATGACCAGAGGGCTAGAGGAAGGTTAGGGGGTTGTAGGTTCAACTCCCAGGGGGCAAGGAGGATCCCTGCTGTCTCCCGTCCGACCCCAGCCCTCCCCCTTTAAACCTCCTTCAGGACAATATACCCCTCCCTCCACCGATCTTTTCTCTTCCCCATCCCACTGCTGGCCCTTTTAAGCCCTGCTTAGTCTGATCACACACGTGTAAACCTGAGCCTTGCCTCCAGACTCTCTCTGTTTGTCTCAGAAGTACACATGCATGCGCACAAGCTGGGCCGCTCATAAACAAACACGAACACACACGAACACGAACACACACACACACACACACACACACACACACACACACACACACACACACACACACACACACACACACACACACACACACACACGCAATCATACAGATAACTCACCGATGCACAAACATATTCATAAAACTCCAATACACTCTTACAATTCAAATACAAATGCTTTGCTCATGCTATCTTCTGTTTTCCCACATTACAGCAAATCATTTTATTTTGACCTACATCATGATTGAAACTGTTTCTGCCTTTTCTAACTCCATCTCACTTCCTCCTCTTGTGGAAAGGACCAAAGAGAAACACGCCATTGCTTCAGCTATCAGTTGCAGCAGATGTGAGTGGATATGAGATATTTGTGTAAACATTGGATACATATACTGTATATATATTGTCACTGATATTGCTTGTGTGGTTTATGTGCAGCTCCAGATTGAGTTCAGTGATAGAGTATACATCAGAGAGTAGCGCTGGATGCTACACGTCTGATTCATAGAAGAATACACACACACGGGCATGCGTGTGCACACACATATGTAAGCACCTACACACGCACGCACGCACACACACACACACACGCGCACACACACACACACACACACACACACACACACACACACACCACACACACACACACACACACACACACACACACATATAATGTACAATAACCTGCAGGCCTACAACCTGCCTTGCTGGCTGGATGGGTGGATGCATTATTAAACACACAGGATTTCATATGTAGAGACAGAATATGAATGCTGCACTGGGTCCTATACTCGCTTGTTCGCTCTGGTCTTAGCTCTTTTACATTTTCCTTGAAACTCTTTAGCTTATTACACTTTATATTTACAAAGGTACATTATTTACTTAATATCGTCATTCTGGTTCTCCATATTGTAATTCTTATACTACTACTTTTGTTTACTCGGAATATACAACACACGGAAAAGAGATTCCTCCTGTGTTGCTCTTCCTGCGGTCCCTCTCTTTTTTGTGGAGGTTTTGCTTACCTGAATTTAGTGTGTCTAAGGATAGAGACTGTTGAACGTTGAATAGATTTTGGACAACATAAATAATACAACTTGACTTGACTTTTTCTTTGTTTAATGACTTAAAACTTTGCAATATGTATGCAATTTTACTTGTAGAATATGGATTGGGGCCTTCTACTCATCAAGGATGTCTGCCTTGATGTCACAAGGGAGAGTGATGAAAGGCCATATTTTGGCAGTGATAGGCCAAAGGTAAGATGGCTACATATAACATCACCCTCCTGAAGATCATTTGTCCGAGTCATCGCAGAAAGCTGCAGTAAAACCACTGGATCCACTGATTAACCAAAAGGCCCTCACATAAGGGGCGGTCGAACAGCAACTAAACCAAAACACGAGCGTTGTGTGTGTTTACATCTGTAGGGCGGGCGGGCCGGGCCCCGACTCTCACGGTAATCGATGAACGAGGGAGGAAAGGGAGGCAGCGGGCGAGGCAGGGATGTGTGTAAGGGGGGAGGGCGGGGGGGAGAAAATCGGTAAAGAAAGCAGGTTATCTCCCGTCATTAGGGGAGGGGGAATCCCTGTCTGGAGGGGTTGGGAGGGCGGGGCGGGTGAGGAGGGGTGAGGGAAGACCGGGGTTCATTGATAAAAAGGGAGAGAGGGAGGGAGAGGGGAGAAGGGGAGACTATGTTTGGCATCGAGAGAGAGCAGACAATTATCTGTATTGATTAGAGCGGCCCAGTACTGTGAAGACTGAGAAAACTATGACTGGATCAATAGAGAGAGAGGGAGTGAGGGAGAGAGAGAGGGAGAGAGAGAGAGAGAGAGTTAGAGGATAGACAGACCAATAGAGAGAAACAAACGACAGAGATAAAAGATACATATAATGACAAACATCGTTTATGGTGCAAAGCAAAGTCAAAGACCCAAGGTGGCATTAATGGTAAGAGGGGAGTTGGGGGGAGACAGGAAGAGTCAATGAAAGCACAAGGAGATACATTACATTGTTGATGTCATTACTCTTTATCATTGATTTGTCAGCACAACCACAGAGTTCATTCAACAAGCCCACCAGTGCCCTCCCATCAACACAGCACATAGCTAAGCAGAGAGAGAGAGAGAGAGAGAGAGAGAAAGAGAGCGGGAGAGAGAGAGACTGAAAAAGACATTAACTAAATACACACTGAGCGACCACAACCCCGACCACGGACACTGGTGGACGCAGACAAACCTGGCAACCCGGAGAAAATGGATTGTCAGCTCTGCCGACAACAAAAGGTAAAGAGCACGGATTCATTAAAAGAACTGAATACCATGTTTTATTCCAATTAAAAGTTGTGCCAAATGTTTCCTCTGACTTCAGTGTTTTTGGGTCCACAGAGCATGCACATTAGACACTTCCTCTGCCTGCATTGGCTGAGTTCCTATTGGTTCCCTGCAAGCATGAACAGCATGAATGTATTGTGTTTGTATGTGTATCTAGTTGTGAATTTAAAGAAGTCTTTTTGGTGCAACAGGAGCCACTGTGGCCTCTACGCCCAAATCACGACACCAAAATAAAAAAATACCAAAATAAAACAAGTGTCAAATTTAGTAGTAAAAGAAGCAGAAAAATATGACGCCATAGTCTGAGAGATTAGTAAAACAACACATGCAATCGCTCTTTTATTCTATATTCATCTCAGTCTCATATGTATTCTTTTATACATTTTTAATGATTTCTTTGTTGCTCTTTAATTACATAGTTTAATAATGTAGTTATATAGTGTATATAGTGCGCTATCAATTCAATTTTTTGCATCGTAAACCTTGGACAAATGCTTTAGCAATTTTGAATTAGAATTTAAGAGAGAAAGCGGTGAAGACAGAAAGGATTTGAGGTCAGTGTGTTGGAGGGGGAGCTTTGAAAAATATCAGGAGGGAGGCGGTGTTCAGGTAGGGGGCCTTGCTGTGGGGCCTCTTTTTGTCCGGGATAAAAACCAAAATGGTGGAATAGGGCTGGAACAAAAGGCACACGGGGGAAACAGGAGAGTGACAACCTGTGTTGAGTAAAAACATCCTGCTGGTGCACACACACACAAACACCCACGTGCACACGCATTAATCCCTAATCAGACCCCACTGAGTGTGTGTGCAAGTACCCACTCACTACACTTATGGTTGCAACTTACATTTCTTGAAATCCTTGGCCCTATTTCCCAGGCAACCCAGACCCACACCACACTATATATACACACACACACAAACACACACACACACACACACACACACACATACATACAAACACACACACACCAACACAGGGGACCGCATCTGTCATTCCTTAGTTTATTGAACATTACAAGATGATAGAATTCAGCCTCCTACTCTCTTGATGTATTTTGACACCGAAGAGGAACGTATTGTCAGAACAGGTTTATACAAAAGCAAACAAATAGATGAAAAAACATAAACTCTGAATGGGGGAGCCGGGCTGGATATTGTGGAAACCTTTGGTAAGGGCAGAAAATGTCAGGTTTGACAAATGACCTTTTAAACATGGAGCAGATGTAGAGAGTCATGTACACTGTGGACAGAGGGCTGCTCAACTGTCTGTCTCTTAACAGCTACTGAAAAGAGAAGCGTCACTGTTTCATAGTGTTGAAATAAAATACAGACATTACTACAAGTTAAAATCAAAATCCGGAACCAACCAAAGTGATTCCAAAATCAAAAGTGAATTTTATTCTGGAGAGAGGAGGCTGGAAAATCTGTTTCAGGTGTGTAATAAGGCCACAGAGAAAGGAACGAAAAGAGAGGAGGGTGGCGGGAAATAGATGCAAGAAAAGACAAGTATAGGGAAAAAAAATGGAAGGACAGAAAAGAAAGAAAATTTTGAGAAAGACAGAGGAAAGGAGGGCAGGACATGAATTACAGGTGTAAAGTTATGCATGCATGACATCACTGGACCCCTCCTCCAGCCCTTGGGAATGGGCACCTTGGAAACGGTCGCTAAGGGAACAGAGTACTGAGAGAGACAGAGAGAGAGAGAGGGAACGCGAGAGAGAGAAAGAGAGGGAGAGAGAGAGAAAGAGAAGGGGGTGGAGAAGAAAAAAAATTCAAGAGGTAGAAGACAGGCAGCTAATGAAACACTGAATTCAACCTCAGTAAAAAGTCATGTGGTGGGGAAAAATGTTCATTCCCTAACAAACCAGCATTTACTTTCTCTCATATCCCATTCAGCAAATGGGCCACCTCTGCTCATAAAGGGTGAAAAAGCAAGCTCCATCACAGCTAAAGCCTGCATTGTCCTCCTCCCCCATATACTGTGACCTCTCATCCACTCCAGTCATTTAGAGAAGGGAGATTTAGTGCAGCGCCGATGCAGCCTGATGGTAAAAACCGGCACATGATAGAGAGGCAGAGATGGCCTCTGGTCTCCGGTTTAAAACATGAAGAAATATTGATGGAAAAACATGTTGATGGACAAAGAGAAGTCTGGTATGGTGAAATGTTGGCTGTTAATGTATATGGGTGATTGGAGGTCATTTCCACAAAGAAGCTAGAAGCTTGGTAAGTAGTTTGGACAAATTGAAGTTAGCACACAACACCCACTTTGGTCTTTTGAGGTGTTGGAGTTACGGACACATATACCCACGCCCACAGGAAAGAACCGCCGTGCCACTCTGACCTCGGCAAACTCTCCTCATCCCGGCAGACAGTGCAATGTCCACACTCACACACGCACAGCAGCTGAATGGATGCACTTTGACGGCCACTCTCTTCTCCTTTTGACCGGTAAACAAGTCATTCTCAGCTCCCAACTTCAACGCCTGATCAAAATAACTGCATACCATCACCACAACAAATAACTGCAAAAACAAAAATATAAATATATTTTGCATCACCAAAGTGTTGCAGAGTTTATGCACATAACAAACACCTACAGTCTGCATGCAGCATATTTGCAAAGCAGTATGATATACAGATCAAAGGCTCAGATTTGGTATGCAATATAGATTTGGTATGTATGCATAATATGTGATCAATATCTGTTGCTGAATAAAACATGCTGCTGGCTTTTGACAGGCCGATTTGAAATGGAGATACTATGCTAATACAAAAGGCTTTGGTGAGATTGGCCCTGAACCCTCCACATACCAGCAGTTCACATTTAGACGCTCTCACCTGCACTCTCCATAATGCATGAGCTGCCTGAATATATATCACCCCCTGCACATCTCACTCTCACATACACACTTCCAAATGCACGACAATGCACGGACACACCAGTGTGTGCACAATGACATGGGCACGTATGCACAAGATAGCCATGCATACCTACATGCTGGCACATATGCACAAGCACATATGTAGTCCGCCACAGCTGAACACAAAACAAACAAGACACAGACTCCATAGTGAGAATCTGATATCATACATGCAGAAAAGAAAAAAATACAGCAAGGGGGAAAAAAGAAACTTTTGTCACAAGAAAAAAAAACAACAAAAAAACTTTTCTGTAACTTAGAAGTAGCGTTTGGCCCCCTTAAATGGTCTATTTTCTATTTACTGACAGAATTTTTGCTGGAAGAAAACAACATAACTAAAAGTTTTGATTACTGTAAAACATGTAGGAGCCACATGCAGTAAAAAAAAAAAATAAAACACGGATAACAACACAGTGTTTTTCTTCTTTGATCAAGCAGTGTGAGACATACAGGCAGTGCTTAATCAAAACACTGGCAAGCCATCCTGAACTTCTAGGCTTTCAGTAGCAGGAAACAGGGTCAGGGTAGCTGAACAACTCAGTGTGAACTGGTCTGGAGTTTGTGTGTGTTTGTGTTTGTGTGTGACAGCTTGTGCGTGCATGTGTATGGGTCGGCTGTTTGTTTGTCAGAGACCATGTCGGTGGTGTTTGTGGGCTGCCAATTAACACACGCACACACACACACACACACACACACACACACACACACACACACACACAACACACACACACACACACATGCACACCCACGCGTGCACGCACACACCCACGCGAGCGTGCGCACACACACACACACAGTTTTTGATAGGTAGAGTCAGCTGAAACGAGGAATGAAGAATGGAAAGTCAGAAAAGTAAAGACAGTTGAACAGTAGATATTACTGCGGGGAACATTACAGCTGGGCCGATTATGATTTACATTGCATTACATTACTACGATAGCCCGTAGTAAATATGCATTTACAGGGTAGTATGTCTGTTTTAGAAGACAACTGGATTTACTTCTGTCTCTCTCTGCCTCTGCTGGTCTTTAACCTTGGCCTCTGGTGCTTCTGCCTATTGCAATAAAGTCACCCCTCCTCCTCCTCTTTACCTCTCCCTCCCTCTCTCTCTTTTCTTCCTCCTCCTCCTCCTCCTCCTCCCTGTCTCTCTGTCCCCCAGGCACCACTGTTGTCCACTGTTCCACTCATTCATAGTAAACACTATTGATTTTCAGCAGGGAAAATAAAAAAAAAGGCCATGAATTTTAATGCCCCTATCTGTCCCCTTCTCCATCTCTTCCTATCCCCCCCCCTACCTCTCCCTTCCCTTCACCCCCCTCCACCACCACCACCACCACTTCCACCTCCACCCCTTCCTTCCTGAGGGGAGGATAAAGAGATGGGGATCATGTGTGTATGTGTGTGTATGCCGTATGTGTGAGTGTAAGTTGGTGGTACGGGGAGGGGGGTTGCATTTCTCATTTCCCAGCTGTGCCTCTCTCACACAACTGCCCCCCACCCCCCCGAACTCACCCCCTACCTACACCTCTCCTTCTCCCCATTCTATCCTTCTCTCCTCCTCCGTCCTACTCCTCATCCCTCTGTTGCTCCCCTCTCCTCTTCACACAGGCTTCGACTCTGGGGAGTGGAAGCGAACGACGCACGCACACACACAGACACACACACACACACACACACACACACACACACACACACACACACACACACACACTGATTGTCACACATAGATAGGCGCTGTCCCATTCTGCTCCTGTACACGCACTTAAACAATCACATGCGCACACACACACCACAAGTGATACAACTTGCCTGTGCGTGGTCAAGGCTACGCACGGTCAAAAGACCTGATATACACACACATAAACACACACACACACACACACACACACACACACACACACACACACACACACACACAGGCACTATGAGTGACAGAAGCCGTACACTGCCACCCCCTTACAGCAGCTACACAGTCAAGTATTTAAATTTTCTTCCATCTCACTAACTTCCTTTTTCTTTCCAGTGACTTCCTGCTCTATCCTTACTCTGGTTGCATTTATATACCTTCAAACAACCCCCCCTTCCTTTCATTTCTCTACCTCCGTTGCCCAGCCTCTCTCTCTCTCTTTCTCTCTCTTCTGCTCTGTGTATTGATTTTGCTATAAGCGGTGTCCCGGTTGCGACAGGTTAGCGCAGACAGACAAAGGCAGACTTCATCAACCAGCGTTAAACACAGGAGCCACGTCCTCAATAATCACTCCATCACACAAAAGACGACGAGAGAGAGAGAGCGGAGAGGAGAGGAGCATGTAGAGTATTGACGAATAGCGAGGAGTAGAACGGGGGGGGGTATTTTCAAGGTTGTCTTTTTGTTTTCTATAATTTGTAGGAAACACAGGGAGGTATTTCACCTTCTGGATTAGACACTGGGAAATTCATCCATACAGACATGAAGAAACTTGTCTTATGTCTTAAAACTTTGTTCCCCTTCTCTTTGTGGCATTTGTCATTTTCTCTGATAAGCACTCTCACACAAGCCTATCTTATTAAAACTGCTTTTTTCAACTAAATTTAGATCACTACCATTCTTGGCACATTCATACCTATGAGGGATGCTTCATGTTTAATGTCTTTAAAAATGTTTGACTGGCACCAAAGGCGGAAATGTCTTACTAACTTACTAACTACCAACCTCATTATAACAGCGAGTGTATGCTGGTCTTTTTTAAAATAGTCTGAATTTGTGTGTGTATGAATGTGCACACGTGTGTCTGTGTGAGTGAGTGTGTGAGTGTGTGTGTGTGAGCGCACGCGCGTGTGTGCGTGTATCCCTGTGTGTACGCAGACAGTTTTCATCTCCACTTAATCTCCAGCTCCTAATTCAGAGTGTACATTGAGCCGCCTAATAGGATGTGACTGGAGCGCCTGCTGCAGCGCTAGCTAGCTAGCCGCTAATGAGAGGGCCGCCACAGCCGGAGAATCAAAGCGCTTCATCAGCACTCCTAATTACTGTAAACCTTGTTAGCTGGCTGGATAGCTAACATCTGCTCTCGCTAACAAAGTATATCCATATATAACACGGACCTGGCCTGGTGTGTCCAAATGAGAATCAAAGACCGTGCTGCTACCACACCCTGTGATTTCATTGTTGTACTCTGTGTTGCGATTGTAATTACAGCAGTGGGTGGGGGGGTTGGTTGCTGTTCATGTTCACATGAAAAGCAGAGGAAAAGGTACAAGTTCATGTTCAAAACTATTTACTTTGTAACGACAATCGATGCACCTTTTGCCCATTAACGGTGGTTACAGAGGGCTGTTGGAAAGCTTGTGATGTTTAATAGCACACTGTGGTCTGATGGCGCTAATGTTGCCCATCTATGAAGCAGCAGGTGTGTGGACAGCAGGTTTCCATGTAGCTCTTTCTGTTTGCCTGCTCACCCCCTCTCTATCTCTGATCAAAGCACTTCCTTTAAACCCCCCCACCCGTCGCCCTTCAACCACCACCACCACCTTCTGCTGTTCCTCTCTTCCTCCTCCACCTCCCCTGGCCTCCACCTTCTCCCCCGATCATAATTTGACTGATGATTACACTTGTCACTCAAGGCAGCATGTGGCCAATTAGGCGGAGGGGTGACGGGGAGGGGAGGGGCAAGCAGGTTGTGATGAAGGGGGGTGGACGGCAGGAAATTTGGGTTACAACTTTTCGATGCTTTCGACGTTCCACTCAGGTAATCTTTTTAGCTCTTAGCTGTGGGAGAAACAAATATTCGTTTCTGTTCAATTTTCCTTAAGAGACTCAAGAAACATCTAAGAGCCTCTCTTTCTTTACCTCTTCCTGATGCCCCGGCCTTGTCTCACACTCTCTTGGCCACTTCAGTATCTCTCCATGTTCCAGGGTAATCACAGACTCATTTAAAGTCACTTTTGTACACTACCTCTGACTGGTGGTTGAGAGTGCGACCGCAGACTAGGCTTTTATGGGCCTTAATGTGTCCTACAGACACTTTGGCAACCAGGCTGCTGCTGCCGAAGATGCGAGGAGAGAGAGGACTGAGAGGGGAAGAGGGAGAGAGAGAGGGAACAGGACATATGAGGCCAATAGCCATGGCGACTTAACCAGGCTGAAAAAAGGGGGAACGAAAGAGGATGAAAGAAGAGGGAGGGAGAGGGACGTGCACAACAAAATGGACAGAACATGGGAGCGTCAAAAGAAAGGGGAGAGAGAGGTCACTTAGTCACTCCTTCGGCGCCCCCCGCTCTGTGCCTCCTCCCTCGTCCCCTTTACAAGCAGACAAAGGGACAGAGGGGTGCAGTCCTTGTACAGAAAAAGGAGGGGTTTACTCCTCTCTCTGTCACCCCCCCATCCCCATTTTCTTTTCCCCCCCTAATATTTATAGACGACCACTGAATATAGTTGGTGTGGATACATGGAGGTAGAAAGGGAGCCCAGGTGGAGTAATTAGCAACACATTGGAGGTGTGTCAGCCTCTAATGCCTTTGTTCAAAAATGCTAATTTGACAGGAAACAAAATGTATTTGAATATCAATTTTTTTAAAGTGTAAAATCATCCTTGTTAACTCCAGAGTATTTTTAATATCCTGGCAGTTGCTTTCACAAGCACTGAGAAAAAGAGTGAGACTATGCACTTATAAAAGAAAGGCAGAGTAAGAGAGATTGCACCAGGGAATGAGAGGGAGAAGAGGTGGTGGAGTACAACAGATTAATTTCAGAACAGAGTGCTCCTGCAGAGAGAAGGATGGAGAGCAGGAAGGATAGAGGGGATAAAGAAAAGGGAAAACGCTGAGAAGAGAAAGGGAGGTGGGAGATTAAACATGCATTCAACTCTCTCAAAGAGCTGAGCTGCTATTGGAGAGTCTTTGCTTTGTGTGTGTCTGTATATATATATATATATGTGTGTGTGTGTGTGTGGGAGGGGGGGGCGCACTCCAGTGGGTGCATTTGCGATGATGTGACATTGTTTATAGCAGACATGTTCGCTTCCTCCGCCTCAAAACCCGATCAGTAAGCACTCTCATCCACCCTCACTCTGAAGGACAGCAGTGGAACCCTAAAGGTTAATAGGACCCCTTCATTACCATAAATCTTATCAGCTAAATGAAATGGAGAGAAGGACCCCTGATTTAGTCATCTGCTCTGCTGGGCTAAGGGGAGACACCCAATCAAACCCCTGGATTTTATTGGTCTTTTTTATTATCTAAATGTACTGGCACATGAGCGGGGTGGCAGAGGTGACAGCCTGCGGCAATCAACAACAAAAAAGACAGCTGCTGGCAAAAACACATTGTTGGTCTGTTTATGAGACCACAGTCATCTCAGCTAATACACTATCTAGATCTTGCACGTTTTGCTACGAAGAAATGCCTGAAGCTTTGGTCCGTCTGACCAGGGGAATGCAGGGAGCCTGCTCCTGAGCCTTTGCACTGATGTTTGAATGGATCTGGCTGAAAAAAAAAAAACACTCTAAAATCAGCTAATCAATTCTTCAATATGGTCAGCAGGAGTTCAAAGGCTTGTTTTGACTGCCTAGTCTGATGTGGGTGATTGGCAGCATGTGGCGAAGTCAACCCTGATAACAGCCCTGCCACTACTGGCCACCATATACACACACACACACACACACACACACACACACACACACACACACACAACACACACACACACACACACACACACACACACACACACACACACACACACACACACACACACACACACACACACACACACACACACACACTCAGAGCTCCCCTGTGTAGAGGTCAAGAACGCTTGAGTTATCTGTATGTACATCATCATCATGTTATTGAAGGAGAGAGAGGGAGAGGCAACGTGAAACACACAGAGAGAGGTATAAATCAATAGCCAGGATGGAGTCAGGTGGTTTGTATATGTTTATTCCTCCTGATATGTTGATTAACTGCCCACACACACACAGACACACACACACACACACACACACACACACACACACACTCCATCTTTCCCTCTTTGTGTGTGTTCTCCAGGTGATAGGTCTGATTAAGTGGCCTGTTCACCCAGCCTCTGATTACAACTAATGCTGGGCTGTATTTCACTGGACACAGCGACCAACTGCACAAAATTATTCCTCTGAGTGTGATTCTGTGAATGTGCATGTGCCGGTCCAATGACATAGCGTGCAGAGAACACGTCCAAGAATAATGGATGGCCTATAGATGAATATGTTTGCATAATTTTCTTACTGTTTTCCTGGTGTGTGCCAAAGTGTCTTTTTTTGGCGTAAGCATATTTAAAAGTGTTTGTGAAAAGGTCATTGTTTGGTGAGAAAGCATGTGTGTGAGTGTGTGTATAAGTGTGCGGTTATGGTTATTAAATACGCTAATGGTTGATGAGGATGTGCTTTATATATATGTCTGTGTGTGTGTGTGTGTGTGTGTGTGTGTGTGTCTGTGTGTGTGTGTGTGTGTGTGTGTGTGGGTGGGTGGGTGTGAGTCCTCGTCTGTACTGTTCCCTGGAAGAAACTCAATACCACTCACTGCTGCTAATGAGCTGTGGGACCTCATCAGCATTAATACTACATTAGTCTCAGCCAACACACACATCAGTGCACACACACACATCCACATACTATATATAAATACAAACTACTGCCGCATATGCACACCTGTGCAAATCCATAAAAAGGTAAACAGTTAATAGGATTAAAAGGAATTTTCAAACCCTGCAGCAACACAAATAACACGCGTTATCATCACACACTTAGAGACGGGATTTGGTTGGTTTAATCCAAAACCATGTAACAGGCTTAATCCCCAAGTGCTATATATCAATTTTAAGAGAATATTGTCACCTGAAGCACGTAATTATAAAAGCAAGTGTTATTACATGCTCATAAATTAAGATATATTGTCATAAATAGGCCTTTTCTGTTGCAAAATGATTTTAATATATTCTATGATGAGTTTTAATCATTTTCTTTTGAACAGGTTTTGATATGTTGTCAGTCTCATTGCATGAACGCATCCATTAAACATCAGACGTCACTCATGCGGCTGCTTTGGGCCTCATCGCATTGTCAAAGTGTGTCGGGGGCATCTACGAGAGTCTAATATACGTAAATAGACGAACCGATAGCCCATTAGCTCCTGAAGCATTCTGCCATCAGGCTGCTGCATTCAGAACCCTGTGGCTGGCTCATATACTGCAATCTAATTCTACTACCACATGGAGAGGGGAGGAGAGGAGGGGAGAGGAGGGAGAGAGAATTGTATTGTGACAGAGAGCAGGAGGGAGTGGGAGGGAAAGGGAAAAGAAGAGGAGAGAGAGAGGGCCACAGAGAAGGAGAGAGGTAGCTTAATGCAATAAAGCATGTAGTATTGACATCTTTCTCGTGTCTATTGATTCCCCATTATGTTGCTAACAAACCCAGGTTGACATTTTGTCATTTGCAATCATGTTAACACTGCGACTTGCACGCTCCCCTCCACAAACCGATCTATACCTACACACACTAGTTTGCACGTGTGCTCATGCTTGTGCACGCACATACGCACTCCTTCTCCCGCTTTCTCACACACAGAGCAAATGGGTAAGCACATGCATGGCCTCACATCATGTGGCAATCAAAGACGTGTGCCAGGAGCCTGGACACATTTAGAAATGTCTTGAAAGTAGCCAGGAAGTACAGGCACAGAACTCTAGACATGGTGTTTAATGGACTAAGACTGAGCATTTTCTTGGGATACAGTGCGTGAAATATAAACATCAGATTGACCCTTCATGATCAGGAAATGTGATGAGGAACACAAATATCAATAACTGTATTATCGGATGTTCCTCTGTCTGAAATACAGAAAGATTATGAAAGTCTAAAATCTGAGGTATGTGTGAGTATAAGGAAGTGTGTACGTGAAAGGGAGATAGTATATGGTAGGAGAAGGTGGTTAATGGTGTGTGACTGAAGGTGCATAGCTGAGATGAACTGAATCTAGGTGTGTGTGTAAGTGTGTGTGAGAGGGAGAGACAGAGAGAGAAAGAGAGAGATAGAAAAAAGCAGTCTCCAGTCTCCTTGATGTCCCATCATATCATATCATATCAAGCCCTGCGCTGTGTGGGAAACCTGCGGTTTCTCCTCTATGTCCCATTAAACTTTCATACACCAGTTAATGCTGATGGCTTCACAAACCACTTTACTGCACGTATATGTACACACACACACACACACACACACACACACACACACACACACACGCATAGTTCACATAGCAGTAGCCCTGACCTGTATGTTCACAGACACAATGCCATTAAAAATAGAACAAAACCTGGATCAGTTAGACAAGCCTGCTATCCAGGTGGAAAACAGCCTAACATGCTTGTTTTATGCTATATGATGGTCCGTCTGTTTTATGAGGATGTGTGTGTGAGCCCCCACAGGGGTTGTGCATGAGTGCTTGAGGCCTGTTGTAACATGAAAGAGAATGAAAACACAGGGGGCAGAGAAGGGTCAGGTGGGGCTGAGTCAAACACTCCTGCTGTGACCTCTGACCCCGCACAGAGCTCGAACCCAGAGGAGTCAAGGAGCTGCCACCAGTCAAAGAGACAAGTTAACTGAGAGCTTGAGTCAAGAGCCCTACAACTCTCCCCCTCCAAAGCCTGTGTGTGTGTATGTGTGTGTGTGTGTGTGTGTGTGTGTGTGTGTGTGTGTGTATTAAAATGTCCTGTGTGAGCTACCAGTGGAGGTGCGGAAGTCAGATTAGAGCTCAAGGGCACATCGCCTGTACAAGACAACAACTGAAGGCATCTGTGTGGTGTGTCGACTCTATCTGAATATTTCTGTGTGAAAACTTTAATGTGATGCTGTCCCTTGTTGTTTCCCCAGCGCACAATTCATGTGGAAATGTGTGTTTCAGCCCTCTAAGTTTGAAAAGGACAGCACATTGTACTGTGTTATCAAAATGGAATAAAATCAGCATAGCATTGTGAATCACTGTTATCCCACCATCTAAGGAATCCAGCAGCCTGTGAACACATCCCATCAGTTTGCCTGCTTATTCAGATGCTGGCCCAGGCCCGGGACACTGCAACATAATGGCTCATCCGTGGTTTACTCTCACCTCTCAAGCTCAAACTAGGTTTTCCTCTCCCACCTCGTTTTTCACTCTGTCATCTACTCTTACTTTCACCCGCTTCTCTCTCTCTCTCTCTCTCCCGCTCTCTCTTTCCACATTTTTTTTTTTTATCTCATTCTGACATTCGCCATTTTTCAACGTGCGGAGCGCGAAAACTCCTCCTCCCCGCTTCTTTAGTATCGTCCCCCTCCTCTCCAACCCCTCTCCCCTCTCTTCTGTGTGTATATCTCTAGAGATATGGTGGGTAACAGGTCCCTCTCATCCCTCTACTCTCTCTTTTTTTCTCCCGCTCTATCACCTATCCCTTCACTGTCACATGCTGTGCACTGTTGACTGAGTATTTGGAGTAAGGGTGAGGCATGGCAGCTCTGAAATCAAATGGGCTTGAACTGATCTGGAAATGAGAGGGCAGCCGTGCACCGGAGGGGGGTGGGGGGGTGCCTGGCCCTTTAAGAGCCCATCCACCGACTAAGGTGCACAGCAGCCACATTTACGCACCATTACGCACTGACACGCAAGTTATGGTATACATATGCATCAATGAATAACTTTACTACTGAATACGTCGGGGATAAAGAACCAATGACTTCATGTAGTATTTCCCATGACTTCCCTATACTCTGCAGTCCTTCAGTGTACACATGCAGGACAGAAAACACATTCGAGCCAGCGCATCCCTCCCTCTCCAAAAGATTTCGGGGGGGGGGGGGGGGGGGGGAGCAGCTGTTGCATGTCTGAGAAACAGTCGAAGCTGGACTGAGCTGGAACTCTCTCACAACGACAATCAGTGACACACTGAAGCCGGCCTCGCTGCTCCCACCATGCGTCCTTTTATTCCGCTTCAGCGCAGATGAAACGCAGACGGCGCCCAAGTCCCAGCCAGCACACCCCAACCCCCCCTCCCGTCCGTGACTCCACAATCCCTCCGCTTTCAACCGTGCAGCAGCCAAGCAGCAACGGGACAGAGAGATGTAGTCACTGGAAGTGTATTTCCAGTGAGTGTTTACAAAGATGCAAGTCCTGTCCCCTGACCAGCACGTGAGTCAGAGCAAGCAGTCACCAGAGATGTTCGACAAGCTCAAAGCCAAGTCACAAACAAATTATCTATATGAATAAAGCACGATGGCAGAACAGTGTGAAATAAAAAGACAGAATAACGGTGTTTTCTCTCTCTCTCTCCTCTCGTTCGTTCCTTCTCCTTCGTGCACCTACTCTCTCCTTCTAGCTCCCTCTCTCCCTGCTTCCACCGGCCCAGGAATCGATCTCCGCAGGATCGATAAGTTGGCATGAATATTCCCTGCCTGCCGAGAGTCTAGTTGGGGAGAGACGGAGGCTGAGGCTCAGGCGCAGGCAGTGGAGGAGAGGGGAAGGATGGGGACGGAGAGAGGAGAGAAACATACTCGAAGAAAGGAACACATAGGCGGCGTGGAAACGAACAAACACATGGGTGGAACAGTGGCGCATCGTTCCACAGAACGGACAGCAAAGATGGATATTTTATGCCGTTAATTTTCAATCAGTCTGGACACTCCGGCAGCTCTCGGAAAAGCTTCTTTTATTTAAACAACCGCCGGGCAAATGTAAAGGACTGTTTAAGCCTTCAGAAGGAGCCGGAGGAGTGTGTGTGCGTGTGTAAGTGGGTGTGTGCGCCGACAGCTCTCCCCGCTGCAAGTGCATCGGCACCGAGCAAGGCGGGGCGGGTCTGCATGGCTGGCCGACATGGAGGAGGTGTAGCAGGGAGAAGAGAGAGAGAAAAAAATGTCTTACCGGAGTTGGAGCGGAGAGCCAGAGGGGACTTGAGACGCCAGGCGTTGAGGTCAGGGGCAGTTCTCTGAAACACGAACGGCACCGGCAAGGGAACAAACATGATCTTCCTCCGGCTTCTTGTTTTGATGCAAATAATGTGACAGAAGTACTGTAATAAGCTCTGTCCTCTTCTCAAGCTTCTGTGTCTTCGTCCGTTTCTCTGGTAGACAGCTTTGGGGGAATATTTGGTATGGAGAGCTCACAACATTCGCCGTTAGGTGTGTACACATGTAGCCCAGCTGCGCACTTTTATTTACATTTGTGGACGTCGACTGGTGGCCGGCATTAGTTTTGGTGTAAATGTGCATAGAACATAGATGTAGGATGGTCCCTTGAGTGCAGCAGTTAGCCTATACAGTCCAGACTAACACACAGGCGGATAGAGAGGAGATCAGACCTCACTTCTACAGGCTACAGGAAAAAGTTGTGTTACAATTACAGGCCTATTGTAGTAGCTTTAGAATAAAAGGTTGTGTGTCACCTGCCTGTCGTTAATGCACCTGCGTCTCTCTGTTACCTTTGCACTGCTAAAGCGTTCTCCTTGAGTAAACATAGAGGCCCGGGAGCTTATTTTCTCCTCTCACTCCTCACCAGTAATGTTTCCTATAGGTGTGAAAAGGCATGAGAACAGTCGCTAGCCTTACTCCTGTAGCATCACCGGCCCGGCTTTTTAGCTTTGGTTTTCGCTTTGCAATTTAAAACACCACAATAAATGATGATACATAGAAACAGACAAGACAGTGTAAAAGGCCAGCGGAGTTATAAAGTCTTATTTGGATTTCTGTAATATTTGGTTTGATCTATTGTATTTGGTCTCTAGCTGCACGCGCTCCCTCTCCTCTCTCCTTTGCATGAAGGCTACATATAAAGACATTCATCCGCTCGCGCAAAGCAGCGGATCGCGTCGCGAGCACACTGAAAACTAATTCACTAAAGGCGATCATCAATAAATAAATTAACAAGTGGGGAAAAGGCTGCGCACACACATACACACGCACTCACATGCGGACGCGCACAAACACACACACATAGACACACAGACACAGACACACACACACACACACACACACAAAACAACGCGCGCGCTTGGCCCTTACGCTCCTCCTCCCTCCCTCTCTGTCACAAGGCAGTAATTAAAACGCAATCAATCGATAAATAAATAAATAAATAAATAAATACAGCCGAATAAATAAATAATAAAAAAAAGAAACACTGAAACACAAAACAACGGAAACAAGAAGGCGTATAGAATCCGGTTATGGTGTCGCGTTTTGTCGGAACACTTGCCTATCTCCGTCCATCCGTCTGTGTGTCTTTTTTGTCTGTCTGTTTGTCCCCGTTATTATTTGGGAACCCCAATAGCTCATTCGACCCGGCTCCCTCCAGGATTGTAGCGATCTGCCACTAGGCTGGCCGCAACATTGAGGCGAGAGAGGGACCCGCTACTACTCACACATCACCACCCCACCCCCGCACCTCCCTCCCTCCATCCCCTCCTTCCTCCCCACCACCACCACCACCACCACCACCACTACCCCCCACCCACCCCCCATCTCCCTCGTTTTCACTACCGCTGCAAAAGGTATCCTGTATTGATTTCTGGATTTTTTTCCCCCCCCTCTCTTAATAATACCGGCTATAATGATGCCAATGGTGATCAGTGCATTACTGCCGGCCTGCTTGGGAAGGGATGTGGATCCGATAAGAGAATCCATGGAAACCTATAGGTGCTTAACGCTAATACCTATCAGGATACCCAGCATGCACACAATTAAGTTATCTCCTCACTGCTACGTTTAATAAGCCCTCCTGAGCGGACGGGGGTGCATCATTAGGTTATTCAGATACAGGAAGACAAGAGCGACCACTGCTGTTCCAAGCATGAGAAATGTGAAGCTGCTTCACAAGCTGAAAATGCATGTTGCTGAATTTTCAGCCCGTGTAAACAAAGTGATATAAATGCACAACATGCATGACCAGCTGTTATGCTTGCATTGTGAGTGAGTGAGTAAGTAAGTGTATAAAAATGCACACGCTCTACAAATGAAACTACATAAGAGAACCTAGTTGTCAGGGGATGAGGTGATCACCACCCTCCTCACCCCCCTCTCCTCCCCTCTGCTCCCTGATCGTGTTCTCTCCGTCCCGGCCACGCATGCCGGCCTCCCCAGCATGCCTCTCTTCGCCTCCTGCCCTCTCCCTGCCTGGGAACGACATGTTACAGGCTGTCAATTACAGGCCAGCATCAGTCAACGCCGGCCGCTTACACACCAGATTATTGTCGATATAGATTTTTAAATAGAAAAATCTATACCCTAAACATCGCAGTCAATACGGGCAAATCAATGGGAATGAGCGAGCTCTTGCTCCTTGAAGGGCCTAAAAGCCCCATCCCGCAGGACTGTTTATACCTGCTCACTTAATGCTGCGGCTGATTAGGCCTGTTTTAATGGAAATTGCACATAAAGTAAATTATTTTCCTATCATCACCAGACTTGTCATTCTCTCAATCATCAACAGACAACCACACTGTCATGAAATGTGTGCTGGTCACTAAACTGGCATATTCTTAATTATGAAAAATGTGTCATCCCTTGTAGTAGACAACCAGGTTTTATTGTCCTTCTCCCTCCGCTTCACGTATGACAGATGACATCTGCAGGTCCAATGAGGGAGAGGAGGGAGCAAGAGGAGGAGAGAGAAGAGAAGAACAGAAGAGAGAAGGAAGAGAGAGAGAAAGAGAGAGAGAGAGAGAGTAGAGAGGAAGAAAGGAAGAAGAAAACGAGAGGAGAAAACTGATACAAAAGGAGTAAGGTGGGGGAGCAATGAGGGGAGAAGGAGGGGGAGGAAGGTGAGGCAAGAAGAGGAGAGAGGAGAAAGGAGGAGGAAAGGGAGAGGAGAAGTGACTAGTTGTCCTTCAAAGACCCCCTTCTCTGCACAGAGGGAGCCATGCGCGCCCCCTTTCCCTCCTCCCTACACTCCTTCCAGACAAAAGCAATTATTTCTTGTAGAATGTAGTGTGGTTGTGCGCGTCTGTGGAAGAGAGGGATGGAGGGAGGGTGTGTGAGATTGAAGGAGGGGAAAATAAGATGGTGTTGGAGGGGTAGCGGAGGATGGGGAGGTGAGGAGGAGGAGGAGGAGGGATGCTAACACCTAAAGCATCCACCCCTTCATCCTCCACACACTCTTCTGGCAAAAACTCTTCTTTTTCCTCTATCTGACACGACCGCAAAGACAACATAAGAGAAAACCATCAACTAGGTGTTCACACGTGTGAAAACAAACCTGCACACGAATTTCAGATGTATTCACAAACACTCAGATGATGCTTGGATCTCATTAATCTACAGCAGGTGTTAGAACTAAAAAAAAAAAACTTTTAAGGCAAAAAGAAACTTTCTTGTTCAGTGTCTCTCTTGCACATATGTGGGCATGTGCTGAATTTTGATTTTCACCCAATTAAAGATATTTTCCCTCATCATGTTCCTCAATGGTTTGCACTATTTGACAAGTCAAATACACACACTCCAACACACTGAATAAAAAGGCTATGATGCCAGGCGATGACAACTATCTCCTTTATCTTTGTTCCTGTCCTTCTGTCCATCTGTGAATCCGTCTGTCTGCGACTGACCACCTAAATTCAGGGGTCTGCCCCCCTCAGTGCGCTTCTTGCTTGGTGCCTATAGGGCCCCTGTAGCGAGTCAGTCTCCACAGTTTCAGTCCCCAAGGACCAAGAGAGACCCAAGGGTCCGAAGAGAGAGAGAGAGGGAGAGAGAGAGAGAGATCTCCCTTGGGGGGCTGCTCCAGCCAATAACCCCTGCTGGACCGCTCTCATCGGGGGCCCATACGGTCCTGATTGTCAACCTCCCTCCCTATCAAGCCTCCCAATCTATACAGAGATACATAGCTAGTTCCATTGTTTTCTGGGCTGTATCTTCCCCCTGCTGTATTGAAAAATGCTCTTCCAAAATTGTCTCTCTCTCTTTTTTTGCCTCTATTTTTTCAGATGGAGAAATACTGTAATGGATGTAATATTGGATACGGGATAGTAGCAGCAAAGGTCAGGGATTAAGAATAATTACTGTATATTAGATGTACAGTATAAACTTTTAATCATTGCAGAAATTTAAAAAATCCATTTCTATGGGAGTCATCTTTCTAAATCTGTATTTTGTTTCTACACCAGTACTGTCACAACGTTTGGTTTTTTGAAACTAATGACATAAAAAGGGCTGTAACTGAGGATACAGAACATTGTATTTTTTATATTTATTTTTTATATATTTTTTATTTATCTTTCTACATTGTGTCTATGCTGCACTTTTAAAAATTATTGCTGCTCTTTCCACAACAAAATACAAGCAGGTCACAATTATCTTTAGCAAAATTTAGAAACTTTTGTTCAGGTATGCAATATGCCATTTATGAATTTAAAAATAAAAAAATCAGTTTTCCATTTGTTAATATATAGAAGTTTTTACCATTCTCTTCTTTCACCGGATATTAATATGAAATCTAACTCCTCAATAAAAAAAAGTGAAGTAATGATGCAACCTTTCTTTTCTTACCTTTGACTAGTTGGCACATGGGAACAATGATTTACAACTTTCTTTTACACTGTCAACTTTTCAATTCAAGACAGTCAGTCAGATACAATTAGAATACAATTCCCAAGAAAAGACACAATATTCATTTAATGGTTTAAATTAAGACTAATAAAAAAAAGTTATGTGAGCCTGCTTTGAATTTACATATGAAAAGTACATATATACATAAATATATATATATATTTTTTTTTTGTGTGTGTGTGTGTGTGTTTGTGTTATTTCACTTGTTAAAAAGGACTTCATTTACAGATGATGGTTCGGTCACATCGCTTCCCTCTCCTATAGGTACAAACAAATATATTCATAGGAGGCAATTTGTTCAATTCCTCACCACAACATGTTTTCCATGTCATGTGCTATGGGTCAGGATGTGGCATGAAATATTTATCCAATCAGAAACAGCTAGAAGTATCCTTAGGCTATACATAAGTCATAACATGGGCCATGCATTAGTCATATAGTTTATTGCACTCTTGGTAATTGCCTGTTATTCATTTTGAATGATTGATTTGACCGGTTGAAAACATAGTGTTTGAATATTGAATAAAGTCATTTTGATTGTAACAGACGCAGAAAAAGCAAATGCAAACCAGGAGTTCTAACCACCTAGCAGACAGCATGTGTGGGAGGAAATTGTTTGTTTTCTGTGTGTGCGTGTGTGTGTGTGTGTGTGTGTGTGTGTGACCCAGCTCTTCCGCGGGTGTTCACATCCATGTCATGGTCGTAGTTAAATGGTGATGTCATGTTGACAAACGAGCTGGTTGAATTAAATTCTCACTCATAAATAACGGCGTCGGTCGGGAATCAATAGCAGCCAACAGTGGCGTTACTGGCTCTGTCAGCGGCCTAACAAGGCCCTATTAGAATGGACAACGCTCTCTCACTGTCGCCCTGTCCCGTCTCAACCCAGCAGCACAAAGCACCAACGCACTCTTCTCATATCCTCTCTGTACACACACACCAATAACACACAGCAAAATGCAATATTCGCATAAAGCCATGCTCTGACATGATGTATAGATTTGTCAAGATAATATGGATATGATGCATGGGCTTTTATGAGGTTTGTTTGTTGGTGTATTTGTCAGTGTGTGTGTGTGTGTGTGTGTGTGTGTGTGGGTGAGTGGGTAAGTATTGTTAGTGCATCTTGGTTAGTGCCAATGTGTGGGAAGGCGCAAGGTTGTGCAGGCTTTGGATCCCAACCGCAGAGTTCAGATTCAACCAAGATTCAATCAATCCAAGAAGACACACATGCAGGAAAAAGAAAAAAGTGAGCTGTGTGTGTCTGTGTGTGTCTGTGTGTATGTAGATGTCAATGCCAATTCACAGTCACACAAAAAAAGTCCCACATGTACACCAAGAGTGATAAAACCTAAATATACTCTCTCACTCACACACACACACACACACACACACACACACACACACACACACACACACACACACACACACACACACACACACACACACACACTCACACACACACACACACACACACACACACACACACACACACACACACACACACACACACCATGACTGTACACCACTATCTCCATCCTTTCACTCCCTTCCTCCCTCCACCTTCCCTTCTCTCTTTTCTTTCACGAACAAGCAGCTGATCCAGCTAAAGCCCTTGTTCTTTCTGTATTCCTTGTCTTTTTTATTAGTTTTTATTAACTTTGCCTCCCTCTCTCTGTCAGCCCTCTCAATAATCAATGCTGATATATTGCCAATATCCAGCTCAGTCCCTCGTGCCATCTTTCACTGAGGCTCTGTTACTGGGGGAGATTGGCCCAATAATAATGATATTTATTATAGATATTTATTATCTGGGTTTGTGGCAGTGCGGACGCACCCTGCTGAAGACTCGCATGCTGGCAAACTCACCACACAGACACATAAACGCATACACACACACACACACACACACACACACACACACACACACACACACACACACACACGAGAAGACACACATACACACAGTCTCTCTGGGGCTCTTTAATTTACACAGGTAATATCAGGCGATTATTCTCCATACAGATAGTGTAGGGTTATCAGCAGAGTTAGCACACAGTGGCCGTAACCGTCTATGTATTCACTGAACATTACAGAGTCCACTGCACCTGTGGGGGTGTGTGTGTGTGTGTGTGTACAGCCGAAGGTTCACCTATGGCAGCCTACCGGCACTGAGCAGTGTTTAGAAGCCAAGGGAGGGTTGATGGGAGGGGTCAAGATTCAAACAGCGCTTGGTCAGGGGAGGGGATGCAGGAGAGAGGGGACTGGACAATCTGGCCTCTCGCCCTCCACTCCCCTCCTCCATATACACACATACACACACTCTCCAACCCCCCCAGGCCTCATCTACACCCCCTCCATCCCTCCAGTAGCCAGGGCCCCAGACGGTAATCCACCCCAGTGCTCCTCATCCTTTCATGTATTGATTTCCTCTCCTGCGCCACGGTTACATGTCGCACCCACGTCATTGGGTCCCGGCTGCTTCTGCTACCACCCCCTCCCCTCTCCACCTCACCCATCCACCCGCCCTTACCCCCCCCACCCCCCTACCCCTCACACACACGCACAAACACGCACACACACACACCATCTTTAACAACAACAACAACTAAAAGGGGGGGACGTGGGGGGGGGGGGCTGTACACCCAACCCAGCCAGGGGAGAGAAAGACAGAGAGGGGAGGAAAAAGAGTGAGAAGGGGACTGAAGGGAGGAAAAAGAGGGCAGATAAAGCACTGCAGTATTTCAGCAAAGCAACCAGCATTTTACAGGGATAGAAACAAACAGGAGAGGATGGAGAGAGAAATAACAGGAAAAAAAATCTGCCCCTGGGGGTTGCAGAGGATATTGTGGAAATTATCAGAGTGCGACACACGCTGGAAGTCCATGGCGAGAGATTTATTTCGAATTTGTCTTTGACAGTGAAATTCATCACTGAGTAGGCTCCTATCTGCTCTAATTTCATAGACACATTTGGATGAATACAGGGAGGCACGCTTCCATTTTGCGAGACAAAAGCTGCAGCCATTGGTTGATTGACCGATTAGTCAATGTACTGAAAATTAATCCACAGTAATTTTGATAGGTGATCGATTGTTTTGAGTAATTTTGTAAGAAAATATGCCGAAACTCTCTGGCTCCATTGTTTTTTTTTATATTGTAAACGGAATATTTTGGACAGTTGGTCCGACAAAAAAAATGTTATAAGAAGAATTTTCAGAAATTCTGATTAATCGAGAAAATAATGGACATATTAATCTATAATGAAAATTATAATTTCTTGCAGACCTGTTCACTATTCATTATGAAGTGCTCTTAAAACATAAAGCATCCAGATCTGCTGAAATGCACAATGACCATGATATTCTTAATCTGTATAACTAAAGTCACAGCCTATGTTTTTCTCAAATTTATGTCATCATATATTTTACAAGTGTCAGTGTTCTCTTTTCAAATCTGTCACTTTTAGACAAAACTCTCGAAATATGAATTTGTATTTATATGATCAATATGTGCTCAAAAGTGTATCGAAGTGTGTGTGTGTGTGTGACACATCCCTGAGTGAACGGATGAAGTATGTATGAGACTGCGGGCTGGGAGTACGACAGGTCAAGGTTATGTTTTGAGTGTGTATTGGACAAAGTGTGTCTGTCTCTGTGAGTGTGTGAGAGGTGCCTTGGAGCCCAAGGTCAGTGTGTGGGTGAGAGCATCGAATGTCGTGTTGTTGTGCGTGCGTGCGTGTGTGTGTGTCTCTTGATCATGTGTGTATATGTGCATGAGCTGAGAGACATGGCCGTGTGTCTGATGTGGCTGTGTGTGTGTGTGTGTGTGTGTGTGTGTGTGTGTGTGTGTGTGTGTGTGTGTGTGCTGAGTCCGCAGGTTCCTACTTTTCATTTAAAAAGCGGTCACTGATAGTGACCATCAGGCCGTTTGAGCCTCATTGTCTGTGGACGACTGCATGCGTATGTGTGTGTTTGCGTATGTGTAATCTCACACGAGTAAAAACACATTCTCCTCATTTATTCAAGCGTTTTTAAAAACTATGTAGTGTGTGCATGTGTGTGTGCATGGGTGCATGCTGTAAGGCCATCCCTATCACCAGAGCAAACACAGGCCCCATCACTTCAAAGCAAACAGCAGCTCAGCCCAGCGTATGCATTTTAAACACTTTATCTCTCATTGTCTAGCCAACACACACGTTGCTATGAAATAATATGTTATTTTACATTTTCTTTCAGTGGAAACTGTCAGTTAAAAGAATGTAAACACCGAAAGCTTAAGCAAAACAGTCCCTTCTGCCAGTGTCATCATCATCATCACTGCCATTGCCAGCGCTACCATCACCACAATAATGCAGCTATTAAAGAGCACTCTTAAAAACATCATGCATTTAATGTCACTGCAGCGCAGCATTACATCATCTCTGATGACGATAGTGATATTGAAGGTTTTCTCTCTATGTTGCTGACAATAGTTGCTTTTCCTTGCTTGCCATTTGAAAGCACTTATCTTAAGTGGATCTACAGAGAGTAAATTGTAGTTGCAACACATTAATGCTACATATGTTCCATATATTGTGAGCTGCGCAGGGCACTCAACTGCACACTGAGACAGAAAGGCAGCAAATGACTTGAGAAAAGGTTAGCGCAATTTGGTCAAGTAGAGAGGTTATAAAAAGAAAATGCTATCAACTGAATGTCTGAATTTCAGCCTCAACAATGAAGCTCAGGAAAGCTCAAACACACGCACATGTAAAAACATACATGTTCCTGTGCAAACACTTAAGAAGACATAGTTTAGTCCACATATAGTTACATACCTCGCATGCACACACATATTCGGGCGCGCACGGAGACATGCACGCATGCACACACAGACTCGGATACAGCCAATTAGGTCCACCACCTTCAGAGAAACACCAGTGGGCATGTAAGATTCGGAGTCCAGAGGGCCTCTAAAGCCTAACACAGTCATAAGCCAGAAATAACACACACACATCTCCAGTAGGCTCTGCAGACCATGTGAAATAGCAAGGCAAAGACAAAACACTCCATTCCATCTCTGACATTTCCAATATCTGTCTATCCCTCATAAACCTCTGTACACCCATAAAGTGACTCATTCTTCACAGATGAACATGTTCCATCTGGGTGGCTAGCAGGCCATCAACTCGCTGCCAGTCTCTCCTAATGCTTGTTATAATTACAAAACTATTGATTCTCTTTACATTTTACAGCTTTTTGGCCCCGGATACGTCCCGACGCGTTAAAGATTAAGAGGCTTAAATCACTGCGATACATTTTATATTTGGTGTAATGCTTTAAAAATAGTCTGAATGTGAAGTCAGTGTTGTTTGCTGTTTTGTTTCTTCTCTGCCTGCGCTGTGTTGGGAAGCTTTTTCAGTCAAGCTCCCTTTACAGCTCATAACTCTGCCCCCCCCACCCCCCCACCCTCACCTCCTCCTCCTTCTTCTTCTTCCTGGTCTTCTACTCTCACTCTGTTAATTCACTACACTGTCACCGGTCAGTGTATTTACCTAACACCAATCTTTCTCCTTTTCCCTCTTCCTCTCTTCTTCTCCTCTCAATCCTTTTCTCCATCTCTGCCCCTGCGAACGGTGAGACTGTGTGAGTGAGTGTGCAGGAGATTTAGAGCAGGGATCAATAAGAAATTTAAAAATCAATGCACTTAGCGCCAGGAAATCAATGGGCCTAATCGGGATGCCAATCGGCCCAGTCAAAACAATTAAGAGGGAAGAAAAATGTTTAACAACCTCCTCTCTCTTGCTTACATAGACACAGGGGAGAGAGGGGAGAGAGTGACGGAGGCCTAAAGAGGAATATCAGAGGCAGACAGAAAAGGATGAGATGGAGTGATATATGGGAAGGAAAGGCTCAGGAGAAAAAGCTCAAAGCTTAGACCCAAGGAAAGAGGGATGTGAGGGAGGGGCGGAGAAAGGCAGGGAGCTAGGGACAGGAATGGAGATAAAGAACAGTAAAAAGGTAGAATATGATGCAGAGGTGTGACAGCCATGAAGGACAACAGAGGAGAAGAGGAAAAGTTGAAGGATTTAGAGGGCGGGACACGGACAGATTTCTCATCCATTTCTTTTGTGTGAATATTCTAGGGTTCGTTCCAGGATGATTAAAAAAGTGACATGTAACAGAGCTGAGAGTTACAAATAAGGTTACGGTTTGTGATCAGAAACACAAAAAATGTAATACCCTCCCTCTGGAAGTGGCGCAATTTGGTTCATCAAAGGCGTCTAAAACCAGCTGCTCCCTGCGGTCGAACACAGTACAGTATACCACTCATCCTCGCCAATCAACTGACAGCCGTACAACCAACACTTCCAAATCAGTGACATCAAAAAGGAGACTTTCTGCTCCCCGTTGAAGGGTCCAGTCATACCGAATGTTTGTCAGCCCAGACACCCAATGAGGAAGCTGCGGCTGAGTGCGGGAACAGCAGAATGGGTTGGTGGGTGGTGGTGGTGGTGGTGGGGCTAATTTGGGGTCAATCAATAGATCTCCCCTCTCTCTATCTTCTGCCTGCTCACCACGCTAAAATCAATGGGAAAGCCAATAGTTCCCCGCCCCAGTGTGGATTAGTGAACACACAACTAATCAGCCAGTCACTGAAACTGACATCTCAGCTATTAACCTATTGATACAGGAGACACGTGTTGAACACACACACACACACAGAGGCACATTCCAATACAAACATCTGCTGTAATGATGAGGAAAATTCCTTGAGATCTGGGGCGCGCGCACACACACACACACACACACACACACACACACACACACACACACACACACACACACACACACACACACACACACACACACACACACACACACACACACACAGAGAGAGAGAAGCTCTTTGAAGGGTAAGTTGTGTTTAAACAGCATTGACTGTAAATCTTATAACATCTCATGTAAAAGTAGAAATATAAACTGTACGGCCTCCTTTGTGCCTCATCTAAACACGTCTTTCCCTGGTGGTGTAATTAAGAAGCTCATCCCCGTGAGCCGCAGCGTCAAGGTATTTAACAATTAGACTGACCGATGACTTCGACAATGTCCTCTGATTCTGTTGCAGCCGGGAGCCATTTAGAATTTTTCATCCTCTCTTTCCTCCAGTTCGACATCAAATCACATCACATCACATCACGTGCCTCATCTTTTCTGTGGGATTCCTGGCTTTAAGGGTCAAAATGGGGGGGGACTCAAAATGACTGTGAGGACACCAGCCTCACTCTAATTCAGGTTTCAGCCACTGGCCAGCCAGCACCAGCCTCCATTAAGAAAAGAGGGAGTATGTGTTACACAGGGAGAGAGTGTGTTTGCTTGTAACATGGTGGCACTCCGCTGGTTCAGACTGATACATATACTGGACGTATAAAAGAGCTGATTTCTAGACAACTGGTTGTCAAAATAGTGCGATAATAAATAGCAGATGCTGAAATTACAGGATTTCTCGAGTTATCCCTTAATATAATGCACACAATTGATTAGAGACATTTCACAGAGAAGCTGTTAAGTGATTTAAAATACGCCTGTCAAAAATCACATGAAAGGCAATAAATTGCTTAAAAGAAACCATTGGTGAGTTTTTTTTTTTTTTTTTTGCACCAAAACACCTCGCTCCTCAGGAAGATAAAATAATATGTACCTGGCTCTTAAGAGGAGCACTACACAAGGATCATTTTTCAAAAATAACAGCCTGACTAGCTTTCATCCCTTACTTTTGAAAGCCCTCTTGTTTTCTGAGATTGCCTCTCCTTCCTCTGTTCCTCCTCCCCTCCCCCCCCCCCCTCCCCTCTCTGTCATGTTTTAGTTTTCATATGTTGGTTTTGTTCTTCCTCATTTTCCCCCTGTGTAAAAAAATGAAAGGCTGAAAATAGGATGAGTGAGGGGGAAAAAAAAAAGGCAGGAGGCAAAAGCAAGCGACTGTACATCGGTGAAATCACTGTCTGCAGTGCTGAGACTGTTCTCTTCTCTGCACTGACAGTTACAGACAAACCCCCATCCATATACATCATACTCTGCAAACCAAACCTTATCCATAGACAATGCAAAATGCTACCTACGACGAGTGCTGAATTACTGTATACCAATGTGATAGTCTCACGGCATGACAAGAGGAACAGCATTGATCAGCCATAGGCAGCTGCATAAAAAAAAACACCCTTCAAATCGCATTCAGACATACAAGTTATTTGAAAAGCTAAACCCAGCCCATGCATGTTTTTTGAATTAGTTATCAGCCATGCACATTGTAGTGTGACAGGCGAGGCAAAGCAAGGATAACTGTCTGTCTTTTTCTATCTCTTTCTTCTTGCTTCTTGACATCCTTTCAGCAATCCTTTTTCACACGTTAAACACACAAAGAGAATGGAAGTGAGAGGCGTATGAAGTGGAGTGAATTTAGTTTTTTTTTTTTTGTTTTTCGCTTTTCTTTCCTTTCCCTTCGTAGACTTTATTTCCATGGTGGACCCGGCATGAGAGGCAGGCAGTCATGGCTGGGCCGACATGATTCTACATTTAGGCCTAATCCACACCTCTTCCTCCACACTGGTGTGGTTATGATGGAGTTGGAGTGAGAAACTTATTGAGAGAGTGAGAGAGAGGGAGAGAGAGACTTAGAGGAATAGAGAGGGAGGAAGAGAAAGTGTGGATGGGGTATTGTTGAGTTGTCCAGGCAAGTCCGGATGCATTGGTTCCGTATAACATTCCTATTCCACTTCAACAGGCGGACGCTGCCATTCTGAGAGAACGCAATCCTGATTTCTCGCTTGAGACCCAATATCTGCACCATACAAATAGGAGGATATGGAGGGAATGCGATACAGACTTGGAATATGGCTCTTTCTTCTTATCCTGCTCAGCCATATTGATGTTTTTTGAGCCTTTCATTGCTCAGCCAAAATGTCTTTCAGGGCCAGAGCCATTGACAGATTAAGAAAACATATCCTATTTTGTAGGACATGACAGAGGCTCTCTTGTTATCTGAATAAAATGAGCAGTGCTGAGGTGGCACGGAAACACAATTTGTGAAACATTGTGTGGTTAAACTCGGGGGTGAAATTACAGCCTGCTCTCACAACAACAACAACAACAACAACAACAAAAAAAAGTGGAACCGTGGAAGTGAAAGTAGGTTTTCTGTGTGGTTGTAGCATCAATTTAGCTTCAATTATCATCTTGCGAAGGGGGGAAAAAAAGTTCATTTTGTTTTATAATTGAAAATCAGTCCAGGATTATGCTCCAAAATCCACAGCCAAAAGGAGGAATGGCTGAAAACGTTGAACCATACACGGCAACGGCGCTGAACCCTCAAACAACAGCGAACCTGACGGGCTGCAAATCACTGAGGCCAAATCACACAAAATTGATCACATCCAACAAAATGGCTGCAGTGACTAAAATTGGTGTGAGCTTGAGCTTGCTCGGGACAGAAGAAAAAAAGAAATCACAGGCGAGTGCACTGTGACAACTGCATGGTGATTGTTCCTACATAGAAGAATTATTTTCCCAAAAGCTCCAGTTAATTAATTTTGACATTAATTGTGACGGTGACATTTAAATCAGGCACTAGAGTGGTCAGGAAGCACCATAATGAACAGACATGCTGGGCAGAGGTGTGGTGGGCAAAAACAGGATGTGTGGATGATAACAAAGAAAACAACAGGGGGAAAGACTGAGAAAAAAAGGGTTGAAGAGATGAAGGAGAGAAAATAAGGTGTGCTGCAGTCATCTGGAGTGTGTAAAAGGGTTATGCTGAGAGGTGGCATGTTCAGATGCGATAGACAGAACGGAGAAGAGGGAGGAGGTGGGTAACAGAGAGGTACAGGGAGAACAATTGAAAAAGGGCTGGTAGAGAGGGAAGAAGAGATTTAGGATTAAGGAATGAGTGTGGGGTAAAAGGAGGAGGATTAGGGGTTCGGGTAAGAGAAGGACAAAGTGAGAGGCAGGCGGGATAGAGGAGGAGAAAACAGGAGAGGAAGACACACAGAAAGAGAAACTGCACAGGGCTTTTGACAGAGAGAGCAGGGATAAAAAGATGTATTTTTCCTGCTTCCTCTGTTGTCCTCCCTCTCCTCTGGGCAACTTCCCGCTGCTCTCCCCCTCTCTGCTGCCTTCCTCCTCTGTCTGACACAGTGGGAAGATAGGTAGGAAACCTAATCGAGCCAGACACACCGGCTGCTCTCTGCTGACACTCACAGGTGGAGGGTGGGCACTGCAAACTCTGCTGACCAGCCCAGCCGAGAGCCCCCTCACCTATCGGCCAGAGCGGCCATCAATCCGGCACAATAGCCCGGAGGAGGCTGGGGGAGATGGGATGAGAGGGAAGGGGATGCGCTCCTGCGATGCTCAATGGGTAACGCACGTTTTCAACACTGTCACTGTCAACCTTTACCACTACAATAGTGCTGAAACATTTCTTGATGAACTGATTAGTCGATCAAAAAGATTGGTTCTAGTCATGAAAATCAATGTAATAATTTGTAAATGTAATGTATTATATGCAATAATTTTAATAATTTAACCAGCTAAAATACCAAGCACTTACTAGTTACACCTTTAGAAATGTCAAAAAAATATGGCCTCAGCTCTGTTTCACATTTGGTAAAAATAATATCTGGATTTTTTGGGGGGCGCTTCTTAAAATAAACCAATTGTAACATCACGTAGGAGTCTGGAAGCTTGTGTTTCCAACATGCATTTTTGACCATTTAAAGATTAGACTTAATTGTAAAGAAAGAAATTATACTCTATAAGCAAGTGAACATTATCAGCAAATGTGCAAAGATAAAAAGTAGAGAAATTAATTTGCAGAATAAGTGAAGGCAGATCTGGAATTGATGTTGCTGTGATATTAAATCTTTTAATGACACATGGGAACCGGTACATTAGTAAACTGAATTTCAGACAACCAGATGTTATTTATACATCTGCTGATTTATTTTTTGTCATGTACTGATGAATTTCTTTCAGTGTAGCCGGTACATCCTGGTAAATTTTATTTTTAATGTTTTACACTTATAACATTGTTAAATCGACTATAGCTTGCATTTATATGAAAGATAAGCTTCCACATCACCTCTCGCAGCCACACCAGTATGAACCAGTGGTTCAGCTGTGGTTCAGGTTACAATGATGTTTTTTTTCCCCTTGTGAAACTCCAAATACTTTCTGAACATCAGGTCTCCTCTGATACTTCAAATTAAACTAACTTGAGAAAAAACATCCGGTAATTTGGTCCCCAGCTCTCTGCATGCCTACAGTATGATTCAATTTTAAGGGGTAAGAAATGTAAAAGATTGAGGTGTAAACGGGTACGGACAAAAGCTAGGTCATGGGTGTGGCAGGGTGCCAGGGTGGGAGCACATCCCGGGTACAAAGCTGCGGCGGTGGGGCCGACGCTGGGCTATGTCCTGCAGGTAAAATGGATGAGGGTCAGTGTGTGGGGGAAGAGTCTGCCTCCCTGGTCATTGTGTGGGGGAGGTAGTCATTACGGACTGACCGTTATGGTGACAAGCAGTGACACACTGAGGCTTCACTCTGGGGAATTGGATGGTGGACAGACGATGGGATGTGCAAAGGTTGTGTGGACATTGTACACGAGGTTGCATTGTTCTTTTTTTACTCTCTGTACATTAAGTAGCTGTGTGTGTACATGTGTGATTGTGATTCTGTGTTGCCACGCAAGAGTGTGTGTGTGTGTGTGTGGGTGTGTGTGTGTGTGTGTGTGTATGAGTGTGTGTCCAGGCTAGATAGCACATATTTGCTAATCTGGAGGGGGTAGCAGGAGGAAGGGGGTAGGGTCATAAGCTGGGGTCAGGTGTTAATTCACTGCTTCAAACCAGAGCCAGGGGAGACCGGAGCAGAACAGATAGACAAAAACCACAAGGATGTATCCAAGATCCACTGTGGTGTCTCTCCTACTACTGAGTTCCTCTTTAGATTCCCCTTCACTCTTTCCTTCCTCCTTTCGGTCTTAAATTTTACCTCCTCTAGTTCCATCTTTCCCTCTTTCCCCATCTTCTCTCCTCTCCCTGGCCAGTCCAGTATGCTGCCTCCTCCCCCAGCTGTTAGACCCCCAAAGGTCAGTCCGTCTGCAGGGTCATCAGTCTGGGATGAAGCTGAACTTTGACACCGAGCCCTTGATGTATTCCAACCACAAAACCCGCAGACACACTCACATAATGGACATGTGTGGCCTCACAAGAGGCCTGTTTCATTGTGGTCATTTTTGATCAATTTATCACTTCTCTTTTGTCACTTATTGAAGTCCTGTCTGTGCTGGCGAAGCCTCGGTCTGACCGGCTGCTGCACTGCCCGAGTGGTCCGGTTGAGAGAGACAACACCTTCGACGACAGGATCTTTGCGGATGATTAATCCAACCACCATTTATCAGCTAATCGATGCTGCGATGATCATGAATTGCCCATTGATTATATTCAATAACCACAATAGATACATTATTAGATGGGGAAAACACACTCGGCCATGACACAGACAGACAAGAAGCCTGAATACACACATTGACTCCAAACTAAAAAAGCAGCACTGCCTAAATTAAGGTTTACGACCCCTAGCTTTCCTCTACAACAAAGTGGTGTTCATGGAAATATTTACTGACTTTATTCAAAGAGGACCATAGTAACAATTTACCTGACTTTATGCTTATTCTTCATATTTTCTCTATAGCAATGGGCCTTTAAAATGTGTATGTGAAATATATCTAAGAAATTAAATTAAAATATAACTTGATTTAGTTCACAACAAACACTAGAACTATGGACAAATGTTGTATATTTAAAATGTATTTTCACTACTTTTGTTTCAAAATAATGTTCAGTAAACGGACAGCTCTTACGGACATTACTGACACCATATGTAGCCTACACTGTGGTGGGTCATTTGCAGGTAAAAGTTTTCTATTGAGGCAAAGCCTGTATTAATATATTCCGTGTATAGCGGTCACTGCTGGCCCCTTCTTATCGCAAAAACGACACATCGTGCAACTGCAATCTTTCCGGCTTAATTGAGGTACTGGCCAAGCGACCTTTGACCTGCTGGTCATTACGGCATTGTGCACCGGGCCGCAGAGAGCTGCCACACCATTTGGGAGGGGAGTCGTGTGCAGAAAATGGATTAATTTTGTATGGCCTGTGGTGCTTGATACAGAGTGGAAGTGGCCAGTAACAAAAAATGTATAGAAAAACCAACATCAAAGGCAACATGAACGATCGGGCTTCATAACGCCAAAACTGAGCCAATAAACCGTTTATGGAAAGAGCTTTCAGACCGGCTGCATAGACTTAAATATAAACCATAAAATTGAATGTATCGGTTGTGTGGTCTGTTTCAAGTTGATAAGGTGCAGGACAGGGGGTCAGGGTGCCAGTTCTGCAAAAAAAAAAAAAACTCCCACTTCATCTGCTGACTTCTCATTGTTGCAGTCGCCTCAATCCTATTTGGATAATCTATAAAATATTAATAATATTGCCACTGGAACACACTGCTTTCAAAAAGCCACGCGGAATTAGGGGGATTTTATAAAGATAACTAAATATCAACCTGCAGTTTTATGTTTTTTGCGAAAATGTGCAGGTGTAGTCACTTGATTACTAGACTTTCAAGATTTGGTGCATTTGATTTGATTATTATAAAAACTTGCAAGTATAATACCTGCAAGTATTAAGCAATTATCGTCTTTACTTGGGATCCATGTATAAGCGGCTAAATGTGCACTTCCCATTTTTTTTTACTTCTTCACATTTTTCCCTTAAAATGTTTTGCACACACCTAAACAGCCGAGGCTTTATTGTAAACACGGTCTAATGTCTAATATTTTCTAATATGCAGACGAACGTACGAGTTTCCACCTGCTCTCCCAGTTATGTTCTATATTTGCATTAAGTTGAAATTTTAAGCATTTAAGCATGAAGTATTCCTGTAAATAACAGCTTGGCAATTTGTGATTTTTAGACCACCAAAAACCACCGACACACACCAAGATGCAGATGAAATAAGGGCCCGTTGTCTCAAAATATTCTTCAACTTTCTTGCAAAGAATTTTAAATAACTTCGAAATTAAAATCGAAATTTTGATCACCCCCAAACTGCAGGCTGTAGATTATACTCTGTTTACCCAAATACCAATTGAAATTCAGCAAAAATAAATAATAGATAACGTTTTTTTATTTAAATAATATGCATACGACATCCATAACTACACATTTTAGAATAACAAGATGTAGGATAAGCAGCAATATTGAAAACGTCCGTGAAACAAACTCGGGATCGTGGTCTTAAAATATTGATATGCAAAAAAATAAATCTGTATTTATCTTTACATATTCTCTGACAAATCCTGAACAGGAACACCTGTAGACTGTCGATTTAAACCGTGACATGAGGTAAACCACCTTCAGTGTGATCAATAACTTTGAGTCCAGCGATGGATGCTGCCATCAAACAGCCAGTATCGCGGCGATGCGGAGATTTTATATGCAAAGCAACAGTGTGGACAGATCATCATCATCACAGCTGCAGCACAACTCAAATTCAGCTCGCTTTTCATTTCATGTCATTTAAATTAACCTATTTTATTTCAGGTAATAGGCCAATTTTAGTGCAAGTGCAAATCGCAAATAGATAAAAGATATTTAATGTCAAATTACGCAGATGATTTGGAATATCTTAAAACACACACACACACACACACACACACACACACACACACACACACACACACACACACACACACACACACACTTTGGCATATTGAAATGAGAATTATACTGATGTTATAAGATGATGGCAGATAGAATATAAGATAAGATAAAGAGGCAACAACTCAAAAGACCAACTTCTGACGACTGTCATGAAAATGAATCGAATTATTGTAAGACACGAGGCGCGAAGTGAGAACATTTATGCACACGTTAAAAAAAACGTTTAGACTCGTAAGACACAAAACATGCATGTATTATTACTATTATTATTATCACTATTATTATTATTTCTATTTAATTCAGGGCCTACGCATGAATATAGTGGAAAGTAACTCAATGTGTTTCTCAGTGCAGCAGCTGTGAATATGCCACAAACTCGAGACTTTTAATGAGACAACCTTTGCAAAATAAGAGCCGTGCAATAACTGCAAACTGCGGGAAATAAATTATCCAAACGTGGGGGGGGGGGGGGGGGGGGGGGGGGGAGTAAATAAAAAACAAAAATTGTCTGTTTTAGAGCTGCAGGTTTAAGGAGAACTGTTTGCTGACCAAACCGTGTGTTCGGGTCTCATGGGGTTTGAGTCATATGTGGTTCACACTTCCCACGTTTCACTGTTACTTAATATGATGACACTGTCTGCCTTTGTTTTTCACATGAGGGTAGAACTCATGTGAACTAATCTGCATAACTGCCAGACACACAGGTTGCAGTTTCAAATGAGGCTACAAACTTAGAGATGCTGACGTTGTGCTATGCAGTAACCCCTCCCTAAAATCCTCAGCATTAATCTACCTCTACGTTATGTATTTAGCTTACCTCCTAAAATCAGAGGTGCAATGCTGGGACACTTGTGACTGTTGTCAGAAAAAAAAACAAAAACAGAATGTCCCTCATCAACACATTTTGTTTTGAACACGTGTTAAGGTCCAATGAGGAACTACAGAGTCTAAATATGACCTTGTAATGTGTATCATTTTACTGGAGAGTAAAGGTCAGACAGAAATGGACTGAAATGTGTTTGGAAGCCAAATTTGAACCAAATCACAGCAGTGAAAATCCGGGACCAGTGCAGCTACTGAGGTGAGTGTCTATCAGCACAAGACTGTGCGCAAACGGTGAACAAATTCCAATGTCAGACATAATAATAAGCAACAGATGATTAAGTGAGATTTTGGTGGCACATGATGGGACACGTTTAGTCTGTTTAAGGCTGAACCGGAGTAGTTTGGCACATCGGGCACCGAGCAGGCAGCGCAGCGGCCAGGCGGAGAGGCAAACCTCGGCTGGGAGGTCCACTGTCCGCTCTGCTCCGCTCCGCTCCTCTACTCTGCCGGTGCGAGCCCTCTGCTCGGCCTTATAAAGCCCATAGATCCCCTCCTTTTAATTGATTTTCTCATAATTAACTCAGTCTGTCCATCGATTTCCCTTCTGCGGAAGATCAGCACTCACCGAGCTGAGGTGTTATTGTGCTATCTGCGGGCATCTGGATACCGACGAGCAAATATCGACCACATTGATTAAAAACCTCCCAGCGCGGGTGAATCTGGCCGTAAACCGCTGTCTTACAGGCAACATTATGCACAAATTAAGACACAGGTTGCCTATTAAGGCACCGGCCTGCGCACCCACCTGTGCGTAAAAAGCTCTCAAATCAGCCATGGCCGTTTCACAATTAGGAATCAAACAACAAAGAGGATAACGACTGAGGAGGAGTCAGCGGAACAATAGAATGTAAATAGTGTAAACCTTATGTAGCTGTCTCTGTTCCAACATCATCCAAAGCTCCACATGCTGCCAGATGTGCATGAATTCAAACGTGAGCGGCGGCATTACGCGCACGAATAAAAGCACTGCATTCAGCAACAATGACAACAACCACACATTCGCTCACGTCGTGTATATGAGGACAATAACGTGTATGACATTTGCAGATGAAGAGAGAAAGCATTAGTACAGGTGCAGGGCTGCAGCGACACTTCCGTATTATGCATAACACAAGAGCATATTCCGAATCAAATATTCCCGCGATAATACAACATGCAGAGCAGGCAAGAAGACACAACGCTATTCGTCCACGGAGCAAAGGAGCAAGGGAGGACAGGAGAGAGAGAGAGAGAGAGAGGCAGGGAGACGGTAGGAGAGAGGGAGTGAGAGTCAGAACACGAGGGTTGCCCCCGTGAATTAATTTCTTTCTAATCAATAAAAAAAAAAAAGCCCAGCCCCGCACAAAAAAATCATTAGGACCGATATCTCTCTACCCCTCTCCCCGCTCTACACCGTCTTTCCCCAGGACACTTCCACGAGGAAAGTCCGGCTCCTCAGCAAGTGGACTCAAATATTTCGCCTTTTTTTGAACTGACACAGAACAGAAAGATTGTGATTTGAGAAGGGGAAAGGGGAGTGTATAGTACAGCTGAGGAGAGGAAAGGTGAAAAGACACATGGAGGAAAAGGAGTGAAGTCTACAGGATGCATATCTGAGCCGCCCCCCCACACACACACCCTAACCCACCCCCTACAATCATTTTCTTGTTGTTTTGTTTTTCTTTTTGTGGATGTGAAAATTTACCAGTGCTTCCATCGGTGAACGTCTCCATCCTCCCCGCCATGCGAGCAGCCTGTCTGGACAAGAGAGGGATGGAGAGCTAAAAGATGGGGGGAGAGGGTACGGGGGAGGCAGAGGTGCATGTAAGGGGGGGCAGTGTGTGTGTGTGTGTGTGTGTGTGTGTGTGTGTGTGTGTGTGTGTGTGTTGGGGGGGGTTGATCTGGGTTGGGGGCTCAGCATTAAACTGAGGGGTGGGGGACGGTTAGAGGTGACGGGGGATGTTTGGGGGGCATATGGTTACACCCTAACCTTTCATGTCCCCCTTTTCTCTCGCTCTCTCTCTGTCCCTCCTTGTCCCTCTTTCTCGCTCCATCTCTCACCCTCGAAGTATGTCTCTCGGTGGTTTCCATGGCGACCCGGTGGCTGTGGTGCTGGTGCTGCTGAGGAGGAGAAAGAGGCGCGTGCGTGAGAGAGGGAAGGAGTGAGGAAAGGCAAGACGCTCGTTTGACAAGAGCGCAAGGAGGGGATCGTGACACATCTGAGGTAATTAGCGATCAAAAGCATTTCGAGGATTAATTATCACTGCACAAACCTCATGTTATGCTCTCTTAAAGATGCCAGTTTGCCAGTGGGATGTTTATGGAGCTGATTTAAGGGCCCACTGTGACACAGGGGCTGAGTGGCCTGCATAATAATGCCGTTAAGTATAAACAAACCATAAAGTTCTTCAAGTTCACATTTTAAATCAGTCTGTGCTCTAAGAGCTTTTTCTCCAAGCCCTGTAACTTTATGACATGACAGATGCTTCTGACATGACACAGTGGATATTCAGCAGGAGCTGCTCTGTTTTGAATATGAGGCCTCCTCAAATTGGTGATTCATCTGTATGCTGCCACCTGCAGGTCACAGAGAACACAATCCTTCCTGCTCAGCATGAGCAGAGAAACCTGCAGTTGATTCTGCTCACACTCGAGCTGACACACTGACTGATGAACCTGGCTTGCGTGTTGTATTTGATTTACCAAATACAAGGAGTCAGATTTAACACTATTAAGCAAATTACACCACATTTAGTGCAAAGGAAAATTAGCTTTTTATGTCTTGAATAACCACATAAGGAAATATGTAAATGAAACAAATCTTTTTTTCTGGCTTAATATTTATAATTTAAGCAATTATAATAACCTGACAAATTCCTTCTCAAATGTATGTATTTGGAAAAATGTGCTCATATGTTGTCTTTTAAAAATCTTGTTTGAAATCTGTTGCAACTGCCTACTAGCTGTACTACAGACTGTGCAGAGGAAAATCAAGCAAAGCCAAGGAACCCAGAAGATCACCTAATCTAATTTTCTATCCTCAATAAAAGCCGTAGAATTTCCCCCATCAGAGGGATGTACCATATGCTGCAGGGTATACATACAATAATGGCAGCCCCAGTGGGCCAGCAGAAGGGTATAGTGTCTATCAGCTTTAGATGACACGTTTTGATAGGAGACTGATTTAGGCCTGAGCTACCACAAGATGACTTGAGTCTCCATCCAATCAAGCAGGTGCAAAGAACACCTGCGGACAGTGGAATAAAGTCTACAGGAGGATGATGACCAGTGTCCGGCCACACAATCCAGCATTACATTAGCTTTTTCACCACAATACAATTTGCACCATGGAACACAAAACCACCTCTGATGTCTTTATGAAGTGCTTTAGGCAATAAACAGAACATTCACTGCACCAAATGTTCACAGTGTGCTACGTTGTAAAAAAGAAAAAAAAAAGAAAAAAAAAATTTTACTTTAGCAGTTATTCCCTGCTGCAGGAAACATTAAGTGAAAACACATGTTGAAACTGATTGATTCATTAAAAAAAACAATGTGGTTTTATTTTTTTCAATATTGGTTCCATCAGTTTCCCTCTCGCCATGGCCTTTTGGTCCCCAGCATACTACATCACAGGACTGCCACTGGCCTGCTCCAGCACTGTTACCATAGCAACGGGGTCTTTGACCCCGTCTGTGGAAACCTTGACCTGGATGTAGATCAGTGAGGCATCAAAGGAGCCTATTGGCTGAAAGCTGCTGCTTGGAGAGGAGATGTGATTGTGTTGGTGGTGATGGGGTGTGGGCTCCGGAGGCTCAGTAGGACCCTGGGGTGCTCCACAACTGACTCAAATCCTGTCCTCGGACTCAAAACAATTGAACAATTTTCTTGGAGAAAGTTAGATCAAGATTGGTATCACTCTTGTCTCTGCTGAAATATGACGTTGGAGTGAGCGGCCAGTTAGCTTAGCTTAGCTTATCATAAAGACTTGAAACCAAGGTAAACGGCTAGGCATGGCTGGAGGCAATAAAATTCAGCACCTCTAAAGCTCTGAAATTAAGAAAGTCACTGTGCCAAAATAGTCCTGCACAAAGAGCACACAGAGATGCTAGTAGGCGAAGCTAACTGGCTGCTGGATAGCCATGACGGTGGTATCAATCTTCTCAACTCTCAGCAAGAAAGTGAATCAGCATAGTTCTCAAAATGTCGAACTGGGTCACATTATTCCCCTAAGCATCCAGGCATAGAATTAGTGGAAAACATGCTGGCTTCTGTACAGATCTTTTTTGGAAGATTCATGTTTTGAAGGTCAGAGAAGGTTCAAGGACAGCAAGTTTCACAGCAAGACGAAATATGTCGGTTGGAGAAATGTCAGTAGTTGCAGAAGTGGGTCCAGGACATAGCAGTCCGGTTGTTGGAGAGTTTTTTTTTTCCTGATGGAAACACCTCAGTGAAGACCTTCAGAGATCTGATTCCTCTGGGACACGAGAGTCTGACGGAAAGAAGGGTGGGATTTGTTGATGGTGCTCTGCCTGTGTTTGTCCTTGGATATTTGTGAGCATAATGTTCCTGAGTGCTCCAGATATGCGCCCCAATTTCTTTGACAAACAAATCTCTCATAGTGGCAGGGTCATCCAAGAGGGAGTCATTGTTCAGAGGAGGAACATGGCAGCATCCTTTGAGTTGGACCTCTATAGTTTTGCAGACTTCTCAGAAAGAGTGCCTGGGTCTCCCTGTGGGCATCACATCACTGGTCTTGCTTTAAGGCTGGGTGTGGTGAGAACTGGGCTTTCACAAATCTCAGTTTTCCCCAAGGCAGGCCTGGGGCAGTTGAGCTGGCCATCAAACAAGGCATACTCTGAATAGGGCAGAAACGGCCCTATCACGTTTTTCCCTTAGGGTTGATCCCGCTTACTGTTCTCCATGATGGCAAGTCAATGATAAAATTTCATTTATACATTCGCCCACATTTTTAAAGGCTGGCTGTGGTCAGAGCACTCTTAACTTATCTTATAATGGTGGTGTTTTAACATCAGCAAGTGATAAGGAAACAATATAATACTAAACATTTAAAATAAATAAGATGAGAGAGATCTGGCAGCAGAAATAATTCAACAACAATGTGCCCTAAAATGCCAATCAAAATTACAATTAGCTTTCTTGCACAGCATCGATGACTACAGTTTGTGTGCATAATGGATTAAATAAATATAATTTAAATTACAAACAGTCAAAAACAACAAGTCAGGCTTGACTATAGAAGTGTTTCTGACCACCTGGACGCAGGAGGCAAAAGAGGCGTGAGAGGTAGAGAAGTGAAAAGGCTAAATGCAAGTTACACCTAATCTAGGCAGAGGGAAGATTGAATTTAAAAAAAAGTTCATTATCTATAACGTGCTATCCATCTCTTGATGGATTTTTGTTAGAGGTACTTATAACATCTCCGGATTACATGTTACTACATACTGCATGACCTAACCTTGAACCACAGCTTGCCTAAAACCCATCACAGTGCCAGTAGAGAGTGCTTACTATTTCCGAGTGAAATGAGGTGGCTCTTCGAAGTGCCCTTTAGCCGACATTTACATTATTTATTCATGTGCTTGAGGACTGTGTTGGTCTACATCAGAGGCCTTAATTATGTCTAAGGAGGCCCAGTGATAAGGCAAAGACCTCACTTACTATCATAGAGACTCAACACTTGTGTTGAACAAATCAACATTTCTTAATATTACAATGAAATAAACTATGTATTGGCAAACTGACTCATCTCTGTTCCTCTTTCTGTTCCTCATCACTATTCCTAATTTAAGTATTGATTTAGCATCCTCAAAACAAGGAATAAAATGCTCCTTACAAATATATTCTGAGGACTTTGCCATAATCTTTGTACTACAGAGCTAAATAAATGAGAAGTATATTTAATATATAAAATATATAAATATATATATATTTTTAAAAGGTTTCTTTTAAAAGGTGAAAGAGAAGCACATAATCTCAACTCTATAGGAGGTCACTGATGTAATGTGAAGCAAGGATATGAAAGTATTTGAAAATAAAAATCAAGCTTGTAGTTTCTAGACTAAGAAGTGTTTGTAGGTATTATATAGCACTAATTTTGGGGAGGAAAGCCTCCTTCCTAACATCAGTCCTGAGGACCAGAACCATGTTTGAGTTTAAGCTGTGTCATTCTGCTGCTTTGTGGATGAAAATGGCACTTCATTGTCTAAAATATGACATTTCTGAGATTTATGATTAAAAATGTTACGTACCATCTATAGGAAATTAACTTGAAATAACATTTTCATGATGCTTGTGCTTTACGCCTGACTCATTTGGACATATTAACAAAAAGTATTTTGCATATTGTTTGCAAAAATTTTAAGTGTAAATGTTTAACTTTTGAAATTGAATACAGGCAAATTTTCTGGCAATGGTTTTTACGTCACACAATTCAACATGAAAACCAAAAGTGCCGTGTCATTATGTTCACTGTAATCACATCTTCAAGCAAGTGAATAGTACAAGGAAGAAAGAAATAGCACAAGGATAGGTAGTTTGATAAGATGTTCGAAGCACACACCATTCTGGAGTTTCATCATGCTGACAGCTTAGAGCAAGGAGAAATAATTAAGGATCTGATCCACGGTGACCTGCATTCGATGGACCTCTTCAGACCGTTTGGGGGCAGGGAGAGGGCGCGTTCCCACTAATACAGGTAGGGAGGCTGGAGGGAAAAATGACAATTCAGAAAACTGCTCAAAAAGAACAAATACTATAACAAAGTGTGATACAAAGACACTCAAGTAAGACAGAGGGATTTCAGAATATGACAAGGTGCTAGGTTTAAGAGATTTTGGTTAGATTTGGAAACGGCTCATTTTCAGAACTTCCTACAAGAAAACAGGTGAAAAACACTTGCATGTACACTGTACTGCTGATAATACATTTTTTTATGCTGTGTATGTCACAAATTAACATTTTTAAAACTATAACATATTAAACTATAGACATATTAAGTTGTCTGGCTGTCACAAGTGTTTTAACAAGTACTTTAGGTTAACAACAGCTTGTCTATAAAATGTTTGGAATTGAATATGGACAACTTTGATGATAAATTAATCTTAGATGTTTGGGGGAAATTTGAATAATGCATTTGAATAAAATGAACCCCTGTGTATTTCTACAATGTCCTCCTGTTGCATTACATTTTCAGCAACATTGTGGAAATTTCCGTTATTAATACAATAAAGGTTGTTATAAAAAAAAAGTCAATGTGCACAAATGGCTTTAGACCATCAAACTTTTATTATTCACCAGAAATTATTTCTAATATACAAAGATTTCCACAAAAAGAACTGCTATACCAAAAGCAAATTTTCCTAACAAATATTCTCGTGAATAATGTTTTTTTTTTTCCTCTTATAAACAATACAAACATATGTTAATAAATTTGTTTACCAAAAACACAAGATTAAACATGGATATTGTCCCTTGTCCCTCCTTCTGCCCAGCCGGCAGGGCCTTGCACTTCAGACAGTAGCAAATCTGTCTGCTTAAGTCGTGCCTGTATGAAGGGACTTAGAGTGAGGGGCCTTATTGATCGTCTTCTATGAGTGAAGTCCAGGCATTAGTTCCAGCAGGGTGAGTAGACAGCTGTCCATGAGCCACTCTACTGGGCCAACATAGCAGGGCTGAGTGGAGCTGGGATGTGCACTTTTGATTTTGATCTCCCCAACATCACTTCTATTGACCGACGCACTGTCCTGTGCTTTACTTGCTGAGAGAAGCACTTGCTGGGGCCTCGCTGGAAGCCCGGACACAAGCCACCATTGCATTATCCGAGTAGCTGTTGACAAGCTTGTGATGATGAATCCTCCATGGTCTGCTGAGGCCTAGCCCTAATCACTGCTGTCATCTACTGGCAACTGCTGTATCCACTGACCACGGCAATCACAAGTTGGGTTATCGTGGTACACAAGGCTGAGAATCCTAGTGTTTGTTATCTAGGTATATATATGTGGACTAGGATCTCCAAAGTTAGACCAAAGGTCAGTTTATACTGAGAGCAGTCCACTTGCTCAAATTTCTCACACATTTTTCAAAGAACAGAAACTTTTCCTGCGAGGTAACTTTGTTCTTTAAATTAGTTTTGATTAGGCTAGCGTCAGTGCCAGTGAAAATTCATATTATGCCTCATGTCAAAAATGTCTTTAAAGAATGATTTGTTGAGTATAGTGGTCAGTTTGTATTTGAAATATTTCAAGAGCCATGTTGGGATTGGATGCCCACTGTCTATGTGTAAATATTGACAAAATGCACAAGAGTTTGGTATTATTGTGGCTCAATAAGCCTGTGTTTGGTCCCAAACCCTAACTAGGAGCATGTCAGTGTGTCACCACTACATAGTATTTTGTGTAATTTGTGGCAGCCCAGGTGTCTTATTTATAATTGTTTATAATTAACATTTTTTATGTTAGGAAGGGCTTACCACTTGATCTTGTGGCACAGCCTTGCTTGCTCCTGTTCTCAGTGAGACTAAAAAGGAAAAATCTTGACGTATCCTGTTTCATCCTGGTGTCCTATAAAGTAGCACCTGCGCATGAATCCAAAGGAAAAGCACATTGATCCATTATTATTCACATTTCTTTTTCAAATAATGACAATGGTTCAACTAAAAACAAAATGACTATTGAAAATGAAGGCCCTGTTATGAACAAAAACAACCAATGGTAAGTGCTGCCATCTAGTGATTATTACATGGATTGCAATTACAAAAAGAGGCCTTAAAAATGTTTCAAAATTTGCCAGTATCCTTAACTTTCAATAGAATTCCTTACAATTCCATTCTTCATAGTCAATATAATATACACGAAAGTCTTATCAGCCTACACAGCCCACTGAGTCTCTGTGCGCCCACCATTACTGGCTCTCCTGGCTCTCAGCAGCCTTCGGCCATCCTCATAGTCATCCTGGTCCACACTGATCAGCAGGCGGACTCCCTCTGTGCCCGCTGCCATCCTCAGGGAGTCTGTGATGAAAACTCCCTTCAGGGCCTCCAGCAGAGCTCCGCTTAGGTAGTCACCCCAGAAGGCCTCAAGGTTGTCCAGTTCTGTGAACTTGATGTCGCAGACGATGGAACCAAGGTCTCTGGCACGCAGCAGCAAGCTGGCTTGGCTGAACAACTCAAACTGCCGCTCCAGCGGCTGCTGCTTATCCGAGGAGACACCGTCGCGGAGTGCCGACTCATGCTCCAGGTATTCAGCCCGGACACGCAGGCGGATATCTGATAATGGAAGAGGGAGGAAGCAGTGGTGGAAAAAGGGGTGAGGGTGTGGTGGGAGGAAAGTGAGGGGTGAAAAAATGGTAGAAGAGTAGAGGGGCGAAAGTGAATAATGAGGGCAAGGCAAACATACAGTGAGTAAAGGAGGGAGGACAGAAGGAAAAAAAGACAGTAGAAGGGTGAGGAAAGGGAGGATAGGTTACAGAAAAAGTGAAAAGAAGTGAACAGTGGAAGTCAAATTGGATAGGCCCACAAACAGAAAGGGAGGAGGTCAGGAAGTCAAAACAAAGGGTAGAGACACAGGAACAAGACAAAATCGTTAAATGGCAGCTCATTTACATTATCTACATTGCATTACATTGGGCACGATTTAAAAATAGGATTCAAGAGCAGAGTTCCAAAAAGGAGATTGTGACCAAATAGGCTGATTCGTGGCTGGAGAGGAAATTGTGTGGTGAAATACTTCAGTATATTTCTTTTGATAAAAGCCTGTTAAAAGAGCAAATAAAATGGTGCAGCAGGGCAGAGCAAACTTAATAGTGTAGGGCACCGGAGCTATACAAACCCAGCTATGACAACTGTGTGCATTTTTGTGCTAAATACTGCTTCTAGTCCTTCAGAATTAGTTTTGGTTTTCCACAGTTTTAAGTATTAATGTCAGCTGTAAACTAGATGGCTGCCAGTGATCAGAAGAAACTGATGGATGAGAATTTTCACCCATATTTTTGGGCATTTTCAACATATATTAAGGCCATAGAGTTCATGTAATGAATCCATCTAAATGAACTTGGAAACCTTCAACAAATATCATGGTGGGCGAAATGAAAGGAACTTAACAGTGTCAAGCTCTGGAGTGGCTTTTTGTTCAAGTGTTTAAACACACCACATTCATTCTGATCAACATGTTTAATGCTGACAACAGATAGCTCCCGTAGTTCCTCAGTAACAGGATTGGCGGTCATGCAACAGCACAGCGAGAAAGATCAGAGGATACATACTGTGCTGAGCAAGAGCACCGCTGAGCCCGTCCCCATGTCATTATTCCAGAACTTCGAGTGGAAACCAGCTGCTGACGACTTTTGCTGCAACAAAAATCCATCTCTCCCACTCAAACCCCTTTAGTTTAGAGGTAAACAGTATTCACTGCCAATGACATCCATTTGTCTAGAAACGTCTCATTGCAAAGCTACGCAGAAACCTTTTTTTCCAAGCAGTTTTAAAGCCATAATTGCATCCCCCAGTATGTAAAACCCAGCACACACAAAACCTCTTCGCTGCTCTCCATCAAACTTTTTAAAAAGGGACAAATAAATGAATTCCTAATAAGGAAAAAATAAAATATGTGTCAGAATATATCTTCATATCTCTCGGACCCAGACGTATGTGTGTAAAGCTCATACTTATAGTTCTGATGGGAAGACAATGACCAGATTTTCAGTTATGGAACAGAAGGACCTTATTACAAGAGCACACCAAGGACCTGACTTGAACACTTATGAAGGTATGTACCTGGTTATCTATACAGTAGCTATGATTCCACAGATAAATGGTACATGCTTCAACTCATGAGCTGGGTCTACGCCTTCTCCATTCATATTTTGTCTGGGGCTATGGGGAATGGCGCCAGACTCAAGGGGGATGAAGTTTGGAAAATGCCAACATTAGAAATGCAAATGTTGAATTAAGGCATTGATTCTGCATCTCTTAACATTTGTAGGAGAGCAATAACCAAACACTGGCTTTTGCATTCATGCTTCATATGGCTGTAATTAGATTACTATGAAAACAGAGGATTGGATCAAAGGGGACGCTTAATCAATAAGGTTTAACAAATGTTATGCATGATTGAATATGCAGGGTTGGAAATAAGATCCTACTGAAAACCCACTTGCAGAAGGAGATCATTCAATTTATATTTCAGTTAGCCCATACAAAAGAAATGATGGCAAAAATGTTTTTGTTCATTAAAAGGCATTATGGTACAAGAACATGAAACACTGACATTTTACAGGAGTTTATGAGACATGTGATAGTGATTTGACAAATTATTAAACCCTGGTTCTATTACAATGGCTTAAATAATTGATATTTGTCTGTAATAATGATAATGATTGTTCAGGTCAGTCCATTGACAATACATACAGATACAAGATTGATACATTATGTTAAGGAAAACCGTGTTATACCACAGATTATAATTGTGCTTAGAGGACTTGGAGTGCCTATACCAAGTATGCACCCCCCCTCCTTTTTTCATGTTTTATTGTTTTACAGCATATATTAATAGTGGACTGCCAACATCTGGTGAAACTTATGAAGAAAAAAAGGAACATCGCAAACAAATTGCCAATTAATACTGATCAGTTCCTCAAAAGTACTGGTCAGGGGAAGTGTACAAAAAAAACTTACAGTGCAACAATACCCCTCAGTGCATAATCTTGAAAAAGTGCGTGTCTGTCTAGAGGAGGCCATATTTAAATATTGAGTGCTGATGCAACAACTAAAAAGAAAGGCCACCAAGAGACACTGTACACGCAACCATCATGCAGGTGCAGAGAAAGTCAGTATAGGAAAAACAATGACAAGCCATCAGCCATCTCTGAATCAAAGAGGAATGAAGTTTAACGGCCAAACAAAGCCAAAACTGAGGATTTTGTCCTCTTTGTTCGGCATAAGCCAATCGCTGCTCAGCCCGAGAAATACACTATCCCCACTATGAAGTGCAGTGGTGGCAGTATCATGCTGTGGGATGCATCTCTGCAGCAGGACCTGTATTGCTTGAGAAGGTAGAGGCTCAATTGAATGCAGCAAAATACAGAGAAATCCTTGAGGAAAACCTGCTGTAGACTGCAGGAGAACTGTGGCTCAGATTTGTTTCAGCACAATAACCTAGAAATTTGTACAGGTTTGTTTTCACTCAGACTAAATTCTTATCTGTAAATCTGTGTCAAAAATGCATCCACTGTGATTCAATGTTGTGATAGAATAAAACATAAAGATTACTAGGAGGGGGGATTGAAAGCATTTCATCATTGCACATATCTGGTCCTTACAAGCACATTGACAAATCATCAGTGACAAGATGTGTTTTAGCAGAATGTCAAATAGGGCATCCATCTTAAAAGGGGGATAGAATAGTGGAGAGGACCTTACTTTTACACCCTTTGAAATATTCAGTAGGGACTCAGTGAAATATGAAGTTAAAGCGCAGTTAACAGTTCGACCTTTTGGATCATTACACTGTGTGAGGGCTGTGGCTATGATAAACACCTGCCCTTCATGCAATTACTGTATTTATGGATGGCCTCCATTTCTACCTTCCCATTTCATACTTAGCAGGATGGAGGTAGAGATAGTGGTACTGAGGAGAAGGCCATTTAAAACCACAGGAACACAGTGATAGTCATTTTGTTAGGGTTACAGAGCACTTCACGCTTCATCAGACACAGAGACATCCACTTAGACAGGACATTAGGAAGCACAGCTTTCATTTTCTCACTTTAAACACCAAGCCCGTTTGGCTTCCTCCATCTCACCACCCCCCCCCCCCCACCCCAAAAAAAAAAAAAAAAAAAAAAGTTTAAGTACCCATTTACGAGGAGTCACTTGGCACGGAGAACTTCAACTCTTTATCGATCCGTTTTTCTGCTGAACGACTGACCGAGAGAGTGGAGAGTTAGGGGAGTATTGAGAGACAGGCAGACAGAACTCTCTCTTTTCCCCATAGACAATAATCACCCTCTGTACCATTTTGCGTAGTTTGAGCATTTAGTGTTCGTTCTCTCCCTCTCATTGTGTGTAAGGACACTGTTTTCCTGACACACAGGTTGGTCTGTTTAGAACTGCGAACACAGAGAAAGGAGAGAAAGAGAGAAAGAGACAAGCACAAGTGGGTTGGATATCTGTCGACTGGGTTGTTTTTTCAACATCAAGCAGGCATGGCACAGCACTCACTTCTCTTAGTTGTAATGAGGTTCGAGTCAGGGCAATAGTTGATACTGACAAGTTAATCAGCTCAGAAATGCCTTTATTGTGGCTCTACAATAAAACATGGTTGTGTCTAAGTGGGATGCTTGGGACTACTCTTACATTGACCAATCCCCTTACCCTCACCAACCAATTATTAAAGCCCCGACCATAACATTAATCAACAATGTCCATTAAACCAAGTAAGGGCCTTCACAAGCAACCCATTTAGATAGCACAAAACTACTGCTGAGCTGAAGGAACAAACACCTTATGGGTATTTGTAACAGCAATTGTCATTGTCAGAATGTAATTGAGACACTTCACTGAAAATGAGCTGGATCATGACAAGGAAGAGCATTTGAAGTCTGTTTGAATGCTAGGGGTCAGCATTGGACTGAACCGCCCTATCTATCTCTGCTCCCTCTTGACAAACGCACACCCAGGACTCACATGGGGCACAGAGATAAGATACAGCAGGAGCTTCCTTCAGCAGAGCAATGTTGGGTTATTTTCCTCAGAACTGCTTGAGTAAAGGTTACATAGGCCTTTTTTTTTTTTTTTTTTTTTTTTTAAACAGCTGCTTGTTGGCAGCCATTTTAGATTCTCCAAAATGGAATATAGGGTCCAGTCCTTATCAATGTATGAATGTGTGTCCCAAATTACCATTTTTTATAACTTGAAACTCCAGAGGTGGCTTACATGACATTTTAGTTCAACATTATGATTTGAGTTGATTAAATCTTAAGGCAGATGTTAACAACCACTTTTATGTTTTCCCACATGCGGTGATAACTGGCACTTTCACAAACATGTCCAGCATATTTCTGTTTTGTCTTTGCAGGTATAAACTGGGCTTTACTGCTGCAAGTTAAGCTCTTCAGTGTCCTTCACTAAACCCTAAACTGACAAACAAAATACCAGCACTCAAAGATGGATAATAATTGTGGGCCACAATAAACAAGAAGATTATCCATCTTTGAGTGCCGGTATTTTGTTTGTCAGGTCAGATTGCTACGACTGTGCACTGGATACATTGTCCAAGATTCGGAGCTGTGAACGCTGCTGCTCTTTACTATATCTTCACAAAACCCTAACTATAAAGCTTATTCAAACCTTAACCACAGATAGCCTAAAACTATATGAAACCATTTGATGCCATCATATTTGAGCTTTTCTGTTATTGTAAATGGTTTAGGGGCCAGTTCTGAATAAAGTTCCAACTCTTGTATTACTGTTGCAACTGAGCACAGCAAAAACTTGTGTTGACTTTCTCTACAACTTCACCAATGGAAAATGCTTCATGCATGCTGAATGCAACATTAAAATTTCAATTCAAACTTTACAGTGGAGCATGTACTGTAGCACTTGCTCAGTCCCTAAACCTGGTAAAGACTGGTTCTCATTCTCTTCAGCAATGTTATGCAGAGAATTTTCTCTAACATCAGACATATTTAAGCTATTTTCAGTGTAGTATGCAACACAATACAAAACATGTAATTATCATTTACATTCCTATTGTTGTACGCTTGCACAGCCACTAACATGTTATGGTCTAGCATGTCATCTAGTTGACCAAGGCTTACAATGACTGCTGGGCTTTCATCAAATTACTTTATAGTCATGTCGTTGTCTAACAAAATAAACACATGCATTGGCCATATTTGTGAAAATGTGTCAACTTCACCAGGATTATTATCCGCAGTGAATATCAGGGAATTTAAAATGGACTTTCACCACATATATCCCCATCAGTACGGTTTTAGTGAAATCAAATTTCCAAGATTAAAATCTAAAATCTGCTAAAGACTTCTTGGAAATATTTGAGGCTTGCTACTGAGGACTCTTGTCAGTTCTGTGAAACACTGACACCAACAACCCATGTCAGAAATAGATAAATAAGGAATCCCAAACAGAATGTTTTCTGATCCACAGTTCACAACACTAAATAACATTACAGGATGATTTTACTTTTAGAGCACATTATGTTTTCTGAGGGGGACAGGGTAGGGAGCAGCTACGCTATGATACACAAGCATCGAATACAGAGCAAAGTGGCAGCACCAACCCCTGTTGTAACAAGGGGGAGAGCCTCTTTTACCTTAGGCATCCGCCCAGACTTGTGAGAGAGCGCATGACTGAGTTGATCACATACACTGCAGTATGTATGGACAGAGTGGAGTGACAAGACTGTTTTGTTTTGTTCCTCAGTCTCCCCCTCTGTCTCCATGATCCATTGTGTCTTAGGTTACTCGATCTGAGTCACAATCCTGAGTCAACCTGGTGGAATCAAATGTGGAGTCAAGACAGCAACATGTTTATAGTCACAGGCACATCACTCATCCTGAATAACTAAGAGGGGCTGTCTTCATTGTCATATTTACTTATTTATTTTTTATTGTTTTAAAATCAATTTAGAATCATCAGGCCCTTGTGGAATTAGTATTTCGGCAACAGGCAAAGATGGACGTTCAAAAGACATGTTTGAGAAAGTCTACATGAATGACTAAGCAAACTTCACACAAAGAGTGACTGATGTGTTATCTGAATCGTACTGTGCTGAGAGAAACTAGCATAGACTGATTAAAAAGGCAGGCAATAGTTGAAACATCGAGCGGGACATTGTTAACGGATTATATAGTGCAGCTTTCCAGAGAAGTTAGATCGCTTTGAACAACTGCTCAAAATCCTTTTTCAAGAAGATATGCAAGGTTTGAGAGTTGACTCTTGTGACTTCTAGTGGTGACTGAACAATTTCATTCAGTATAGAGTAGACAAAGGGACAGGAGACAACCTACCAGTCTGCGCTCTTATCAACAGCAGCAGCTGAATATAGTCCAATGGGTTAGAGAAAAGGTTAAATGAGGGGGGAAAAGTGCAAAGAAGGACTGAATGGAAAAACAGATAGGGTGACAAATTTCCCTGATGTTGATGTTAGTGTTAAGAGCATGACAATGTCAGAGCATGACAATAAAAAAAGAACATGTCAGTCAACTGTACTACAGTCCAGCTGCTATTTAGGAATAACTGGATCATAGTAATTGCTCCAGTTCTTCTGAAATGTTAGTAATGTGTCAAACTTTCTCTCTGTTCTTTACATTTTTCTTTCTCCACAAAAGAGAGTGAATAAACATGGTTGAATCTTTTCTTTGTAACACAAAAAGTTCAAAAGGAATTTAACACTGACTGAGTGCACAAGTTTAAGCCTTAAGATATTATGGGCAGATTGTTTGAAAAATTAAAATAAAGAAAAAAATAAAAAAACTCAGACTTGGCATGCTGACTGCTTAAATCAAGCTGAGGTTCAGCATAGACAACATCAGAATTAAGAAGGTAAAACAGGAAATGTGTTGATGCTGCAGTTAACAGACTGAATGAGATACTGAAACTTATATGGTTAATAAAAACAAAGGAGGAGAGGTGATGTGGAAGAGAAAATGGGGGGATGACGGCAGTACTGAAAGCAAGAGAAAAACTACAGCAGGGACAGGTTAAGAATGCAGGAACGGCACTCACCACAGGACACTTTATGCGGTGGTGGTGGTGGTGGATGCAGTGGCTGGTCCTGTCTGCTTGTTTTCTTGGGCCTACGGCTCCAGCCATTTCCTCTCTTCTTCCTCCTCCTTCTAGCGGTTGGCTCAGGCATAGGAGGGTAAATTCCTGACAGAACAGGTATGGAATTAGTTTGTAGAATTAGGATAATAAGGTATCAGCATGGATGGGGTACCTTTGGGATTGGTGTTGTCCTTTTTGATTTCTGTTCCTTTCATCCCATTTTGTTAATTGCTCCATGTTTATCTGTTTCTGCCCATATCTGAGCAAAACATCCTTTGTTTTACCCATGGAAGGTTCACCACAGGCAGCAAAACTACTCTTAATGCTTCAACTGAGTGCAATGTAATTCTGACCCGGGGAAAACCACTTTCAATTATTTAATGATGCACATATACATGCCTAGTACAACAGAAGAATGGAGACGAAACCAGTGCCTCTTCACGAAAAAGTAGGCACTGGTGTTAAGTGTAGTGTAAAAGTGTTACACTGTAAGCAATGATAAACACTTATTTTTGGACAGTCTGCCTCCTTGACTGACAAAAAGGTGTGTGGAAACATTGTAGATTCAAGAAAATGTAATGTCTGCCACAAAGTTAGAGAAATTTTCCTTTGACAAAGCTCAACGGAGAACTTTAAAGACACATTTAAAAACACAAACATATACACACAGTTAAAAACTACATCTGAGCTCTCCAGTCAGCTAAATGCTATACTACAGTGCACTTACCAGTTCTCAACTGCTGTGTGAAAGAAGGGAAAGGTATTTCTGTCTGTCTACAGCTGTGTCGCATTCCAGAGACGCACACCAACTCCCTGTTCTTGGTCCCATACCTCCATCCAGTTCTCTCTGGAGAAACTGAAAAGCAGAAAAACATAGATTAGCAATCATTAGGCTAGGGCTAATAGGACAGGAATGCAGTTATGACTGACATATTCTTGAAGGCCATTATGTGGAGAGGCAGAAGCCACTGCAGTCAATCACTCCTGTGATTCATCCTCACCTGTCCTCCTTTTCTTGTGGGACACTAAAGGCAGCAGATCATGACGGGTGAGGACTCTTAGTAGTTGCAGGAGTGGCTCCAGGTTGCCATCACTGAGGTATCCTCGCCTTTCTAGCTCTAGCAACAGCTCAAGGCCACTCTTGGGCTCATATGAGGCCACTAAGGGATGCTGGGAGGCTTGAGGCTTTAGACGCCTCCATGCCTTTAGCAACTCAGGACTCGGGGACACACCTGAGTCATCTGGATCACCCTCATGGTGCTCAACTGTCCAGCCTTCTGGGTCAAGAGGGTGTTGTGCAGAACAGGTTTCATTCAGAAGGAATGACAGCACCTCAATGTCAGTCTCTGTCAGCTGAGAACCAACTATTTCAAAGACCTCATGGAGAGACAGCATCCCATAGTAGTTTAGACACTCCGTTTCATCCCAGCATAGTGAGTCCCTGAGAGGGTACCCTTGGTGATGGACGGCAGCCATAATCAGCGTCTGCCTATGGCCTCTCTCCACCTTCCCAGCTGTATCAAGACTGTTCAGAATAAAATAAATAAATAAAAACACACACAGACATTACATTAATAGACATGTAAAGATGCAACTCTCCACTGCAAAGTCTGGAAATAACAGGACATGCTTCTGGTGTTCTGTAGCTCAGCCTTATGAGGCTTACAAACACCACCTAAAATAAAATGCTGTTCAGCAGCGCAAGCCAGCAAATTAAATTATACTTGCTTTTTCATGTAAAGTCTGCATCATTATCTAAATTAGGTTTGACCTCCATTTTCTGCCATGTTGTATATGCCCGTATTTCCTCTATGCTGTATATTTACTGAATATTGTGAGAAAGAAAATGTAATTGAATTGTATTCTGTATAGTTGTTTTAGAGGTATGTTCCTGGAAAAGACTGAAAAGCAGACGTCTCAACGAGGGACTGACAAAAACCAAGCTAAGCTACATTCCTTGAAAACTAGCTATCCAAAACAAACGTCGTCTGTGCTATAACCCCAAGCTAATGTTAATGTAATCATAACACTGAAGCGTTACGCCCGTGTTGTCGTTTACAATGTTGAAAGGCCTGTTTCTGCAAACTCGGCAGTCCTACCTACCTACCTACTGTCGCAGTCTGCTCGACGCTGAGTTGAAACATGTAATGCAAAATGTCAGCTGTGAATGTGCTATGTTGTCGTCGTTTTTCAAATAATATCTACTAAAGCAACTGGAAGCCGAGGAGAGTCGTAGTAGTTCCTTATACGCCCAGCAGCAACCGGTGGAGCAAATTACCCCCTTGCCACGTTACGTAACCAGTCACGTTTCTCTGAGGAAAAAAAAACATCACAAACATCAGGAAAAAAATGGCACTTCAAACAGCTATATAGCTAAATGAACAAGCTGAACTTATCAAGCTTGGTGTATAATGACTAAATATAACAAATATACCGTTCACTATGGACAGAAATGTGTACTGCATCAACAATAACGGACATTAACGGGAAATTACTTGCTTGCAAACAACGTTGTTATCTTACGTTAGCTTAACACGGGCCTTGATACAGACGGGCCCTGGGTTATATATCGATGTTAACGCAAAAAGAAACGGGTATTAAAAAAGAGTTTACTGTATTCTGAAAGCGATATTTAAAAATGCAAAGCGACTGACAACTCACCTTTCTAGTTATTAGCGTTGGGTTATCTGGAAACTCCCACAGCGCTTTACAGTACTGGCAGTAGCACAATAACTCAGAAGAACGAACCAATCAAAACCCTCCGCCATCACGATGACGTCACATCACGTTTTAATGTCACTGATCTACAGTCAGATTTTCTCCACTGTGGCGGCACAACTGAAGAAAACACAACTGATCACAAGTCAGTTGTTTTAATACTATTGTCTCAGCTGTGTCGCAAAAAAAATAAACAAAAAAAAAACAAAACATGCAGCGTTTTCCCCATAACATATCGCTGCCCTCCCTATCGCTCAGTACCACTAGGAACTGTGAAAAGAAACATGTCTTCAAAAAGTAAAGAGAATATTAAAGGATCAGGTCCTAGTTTGTTGCTGGTCTGTGCATGAAGTATAATTCTTCTGCAGTGGTTCACGTTGTATAATGAAAAATGCCAGTTTTGTGGGTATTGCCTAATTTCATTATCCTATTTGTGCTAATTAACTTTTTATAGTGGTGCAATAGGTATCAGATGCTCATATGTTTTTGTGCAGTTTTTAATTTGTAAAGTAACTAAAGCAGCTACATAAATATACTGCGGTACAAGGCAAGTACAATATTTTCCTCTGAATTGCAGTGGAGTAAAAGTGGCAAAAAAAATGCCCAAGTAAATTACAAGTACATCAGTTTTGCACTTAAGTACAGTACTTGAGTAGATGCACTTAGTTACTACTCACTATTTTAATGACAGAGTGAAAGCAAGCTATTAGTAGCCGAACTGAACCTTTAAGATCAAACTTCAAACACCACAGCAGAAGATGGCAGTTCTCTATGTGGTCAGTAGGTGGCGGTGTTCTGTGCCTAGACAGCAGGAAGTTAAGTGACATCCACATCACATCCGTGAACCAGAACAGCAACAGAAGACGGTAGGCATTCCCACCAAACTTCTACCGTGAGTATATTTGATTAAACGACTTGGGATTTGACCGTTCAGACGGGTCTTGTCTTCTTTGTGTTATCTTCAAGCATCCACCGCTGTGTGCGGTATGGTGATGAAAAACGATCTCTCTGCTGGGATCTGTAGTGGACGTCAACGTTAATGCTGAAGCTAGCTATGACAATCTTTCGAACAACCAGCAAAGTTGTCTTTACTAAGCATTAATATTTTTCATATATAACGGCACATATGTAGAGAAATTAGAAACTTTATCTAAGTTATTTTTTAAAAATGAAGACTGTAGTCGTATGTTGGCAACAGTCTCTTAAATATCCTACTTGTTTAGTGATGTGGCAGTGACCAAGCCCTGTCTTTTGTTGACCAAATTTTTCCACTCCTGAAATACTGCACTGCAGCTAAGCAGCTAGATCAACTGTGACGCTTCAGTGTTATGTGAGTGACACAAATATCAAGTGTGTGGGCATCTAAGTGTTGTTACGAACAAAAAAGTTACCAGCTACTTACTTGCTTATTGATTTAGCTTAGTTTATTTATTTGTTTATTTTTATGTGAAATGTTTTGGCACTTGTCACAATTGATTACTCTATTAATTTTAACTAATTGTTGGAGGAGTTAGTCTATTCCGAAATATCTAAAGTATTAACTAATAGCTATCAAGATTTACAAGATACAATAGGGATTTTTTTAATTGCTGATTTAGTCTTTTTAGAAAATTATTACAAAAAAACCCCCCAAAAACAATTTAAAATTACATTAAATTAAAAAATCAGGCAACTCTTCACCTTTTTCAAGGTATAACCTTAACTGGTATTTTGTATTTAATATGATTGGTCGATTATTCATCTGAATTGTAATTGATGAATTATTTATTAGATCCAGCGCCTGTATGACACCTGAGTCTTGGTACAATAACAGAATTATACTTTACAATATCTGATTTTACTGAGTACAAACATTGCTACTTCTCATTTCTGCTACAGGCTGACCTAATCCTGTAGAGGAAAAAATGAATAGCTAACGAAAATGATGTACTCATTTTTCTGTTTGTTCACTTGCTGTTGCCTTGCAGCAGACAGTCTGTAGATGTCATCTGGAGCTCCAAAGGGGGAGAACTGTCTTGTAGACATGGACAGCAAGGCTGGAGATCTGTTCAGTGCTGATGATGCTCATCCAACTGGCACAGGTGGCGTTGGAATCATGGCAAAGTAAGGGCTCATATCTTTTTATGTTTTTGTGGGAATCAATCATATAGTAGTAATGGTAATGCTGTTATCAAGAGGGTTGTGATTCTGTGTTGCTCAAATTTTCTCCCTTCTACGTGATTGAAATAAACTGAACGATCTGATACTATTGTTTATTGGTCTACAATGCAGACAAGTTGTATTAAATCATCCACCTCCCACCAGATATCTAAGGGCCTTTATAGATACCTCCAATCTACAGCTAACAGAGCAACTAATCTCTGTAGGTCTGTTTGGAATGTTGCTTTATGAGAAACGTAATACTTCCTCATGTATTCACTCCTTAATGTCTTATTTCACAGGCTCTGGCTCCCTAAAGGCTTCTCAGTCAGTATGGCTAAAGAGTGGATTGACAGGCGTCGAGTGTCCATTCGACCATGGGCTAGCTTCGTGGACCAACGCAAGTTTTCAAAACCTCGCAATTTCGGAGAGTTGTGTCAGAGGGTGGTGAAAAACGTGGAAACTTACAACAGCAACTACACCTTCATCTTCCTGGGTCTCATCCTCTACTGCATGTAAGGCCAAAAACAAGTTTGTATTGTCTTGTTTTGTCTCTGGGAATATTTTCACCTACTGCTGATCAGCTCTTACTAACACAGCCTGTGCCCTATGTGCATATAGGAACTTTCTAAAAACAGTTCAGGTTTTCACAGATCTGTTTCGGCCACTGCATATATTAAAAAAGGAGACAGAAAAATGAAAAATAATATGATTTAAGCTTTAAGGTTTAATCTAAGACTTAACAAATTGTAAAAATGCTGCTTAAATTAGCACCTGATTGATAAGACTGTCAATGTTTCTTCTCCTCAGTATCAGCTCTCCCATGCTGCTGATTGCCTTGGCTGTGTTCGCTGGCGCCTTCTACATTATCCACCTCAAATCCCTGGAGTCCAAACTGGTTGTCCTCGGTGAGTGAAGCTGTCACATATAAGTGTTCCTGCTACTTATTGTGGAATCACCAGGAATATTTGAATCATATTTGAAATATCCATCTTTGTGTTTGTGTGTGTTGGCCAAGAGAAACCAAGCCCACCCATATTAGTTCAAATATTTAAAACCGTATTATTTTTTTTTACAAAAAGGTGCTTCATTTTGTTGCAATAACAATTCATTTTCTAATCATATAGTAAAACAAGTGAAAGTTGCACTTGTTTTACTATATGAACAGAACATGATTTGTTTGTATGTTGCTTTGACAGGTAAAGAAATGCTGAAACAGTTTGTTTCTTCAGGAATAGAGTGCATACACTTCACTCATAATAATGGACTTAGTCTAGTCTATAAAAATAAAATATCATTGAGATTTTAATATTATTTTACCAGTCAACTTAACCAGATTTAAATGAGGTATCAAATAACTACTTACAGTTAGTGGCATGTATCGTCAAATCTGCAATTTCCTTGTCAACCAGGCAAGGAGCTGGCTGTCCCTCACCAGATGAGCCTTGCTGGAGCTGTCTCTCTGCCTGTGTTCTGGTTGGCTGGAGCTGGAGCTGCAGTCTTTTGGGTTCTAGGTAAGCCAAACAACATTAGTTGTCATTCATTATTTATGCTAGTCATGCAGGAACATTTGTTGCAAAGCTGGTCAGGGCACTGTAGCCCCTGTGTTTCTGTGATATTATTAATGTTTTAAATGATATTGTACTGTTGGATTGAGTGAAAATCTCTGTGTAAAAATGTTAAAAGAAAAACCTTCCTCCTCATTGTTCTTTCCCTTCACATTCCCCCTTTTCCATTTGTCTCGTCTCCTGTCAGGAGCGACACTGTTTGTGATTGGCTCTCATGCTGCGTTCCGTGAGATGGAGGGATCAGACATGGAAGAGCTCTTGATGGAGCCGGTGTGAAAAGCAGGCTGAACTCCCAACAGGTGCTGGTTGACGATCGGGCTTCACTTTGACCCTGTAATTGCATTAGCCCAGAGGGATTGAGGAAAAAACTACTCTTAGATCTGTGATTCCTTAGCTACATGCTACGTGCATCCTGTGTTCCCTGTATTTTAATTTTGCCAGTGTATCAAGAATGCACCTCGTCTTTCCTCTGAAATAGTTGCTGTTACAAACTGTATAGCTTTTCTCAAATTCATTCGCACACATAACTTGCCATATGCACAAATAATTCATTTGTAATTTAGTATTTAAGCACATTATCATACACATTGTATGCCTTTCTCTATGAATTTTAAACTGTGGATGCCTCTGGTTTGTGTCAAATAGCCTTTTTCTCCCTGCAACATCTGGGAAACAGCTTCTGTCTTTTTCTTTATGTAAAGATTATATATACATGCAATGTTCTCACTTCTAAACTGCTACAAAACAATGAATTTTCCAAAGAACAATTGCCATTTAAAGCTTTAAAAATAAACCTCTTATTATGACCACGCACAAATAAAACAATGCTTTTGTTTGAGAGTGCACAAACAAAACTGGTATTTCTAATAGGCTACTTACTAACATAGATAAATTGATGAGAAGACATCTTAAAAGGTCAGTGCTTAGTAATGGTGTTTTTTATTGGGGATAATATGGTACTTTGCTGACAGTATGCACATTTATCAGCTCTGCTGGCAGTATTCAGATCTGAAGGTCATCCTGTAAACCTGAAATATTTCTTTTTTGAAAATAATTATTCCTTTGTTTACATTTTAATGTAATTTGTGTGGTTTTGTATTTAATGATATCTCGGGAGTGCAATAAACCCCTGATGTAAGATGGCTTCTTATTGGTTTCTTTGTTATTTTGCCATTTATTAATTCAGGTAGTTTTTTTTTTTTTCCATTCATGCAAAACTACAATTGACTCATATTTGTGGATGCAAGGCACGAGTCGCAGTGAACTCAGTGGCCCCTCGGCACTTAGTTTGTACATTTCTTCATTATTCTGGTCTGGTCTGAATACACAGTGGAATAGGACAGTTCCAACCCTCCTGGCTCCTCCGTCTGTAGTACACCAAACACTGCAGCGCTCACCGACCCCCTCTTATCCCCCCTGCGGTCCCCCTCTTGTCCCCCTTTTCACGTGACCCCTCTGACCTGTGCTCTGTGACAGCACAGCAAGAGCACCCCATGCTCAGGTTGCCATGGCGATGACCTTGGAGGGCCCCAGTCAGACACACACACTCGCTTACACACTGCGGCAAAGGCGAGCGATCGATATTCTATTATACGGAGGGTGGCGAGGAGGGAGAGAGGAGAGTCGCACTGCAGTGAGCTCACTGCAGAGGGACACGGGGGAAATTAGAGAGAGGGTGAGTGTGTGAGTGTGTTTGTCAGTGAGAGTGACAGAAAGTGGGTGTGCATGTGTCTTAGTGTGTGTATGTATGAGCAGGAGACACTGCATTTGTCATTGGACAGTGGGTGAGCAGTGCCAGAAAGTTTTTGTGTTTCTCACTCAAGGGGATCTGTCCTAAATTTACACTGGATGCAGCAAAGTGACCTCTCACAATACCCAATACTTATATCATATTATAGAGCTGTATATTGTGTATAATTTATTTGATTTGTGTACTAGTTGGGCAATAAGAGGTTCATTTAAAATAGATGAGTCCTGTGGCACAGAGAGGAAGCACAATTACAGTCTGCTCCCCAAAGATAAAAGATATAGTACCTTGCTTCGTTTGCAGGAATGTAACCTTTTGGAAATAACTTTTATTAATAACAGAATTTCCCATTCCTTCTTGGACACATAATTCATGTGCTATTTCTGTTTTTATAGTTTTGGGAAAGAGTAGAACATCATTCCCTTTGTAAGACTTCTGCTGACAGTGAAGCTCATCTCTGTCGATGTCAGACAAGGCTAACACATTTATACAGTGGTTTGGTGCATTACCCTGGACTGCTGCCAATTCTTCCTCCTATGGCAGTTTAACATTATGCAGTTTGCAGGTTGAAGTGCATATTAACTCATAACACTAGGTGGCATCCCATCCTCATGTTTCTATTTTTATCATTCCTGCTGTGCTAATACTGGTGTCACAACAGCTGCATCACTTCTTCATTTCATAATTAATTGATTAAATAAATGAAGAAATAATTTCATATTTGAATATATGTATTGGGGCAACAGTGAGGCTGATACACAGGGTGTCAGCAAATATTACTTCTTGAGGCTGTTCATTTATGTGAAGTGTATTCATATATGTAGTCAGATCAAATATGACAGTAGCATTAAGAAAAATTAGCATAGAGTTAAATATTTTCTTGCAAAAATTGAATATTACAAGATTCAAAAAGGAGGTTTTCCTGCAGGGCTATGGCAATAGATTGCATTAGATTTACTATATTGTGTACACCCACAATATGCAATCTAGATTAGTAATGCACATTTTAAACTATGTTCAAGTAAGGGTAAGAAAGACAGATAATATGAGGAAGGAATAAAATGAGAGTAAAGATTCAAAAGTCAGAAACAGAGACAGAGAGACACACAGACGGGTCTAAGTTGTATTAAATGTTCTAGATGTTTTATTGGTGTTGGTTTCATTTATTTGACACACATGTTCTACTAGTTGTGAATTTTTTTTTTTTTCTTGAATTTCAACCCTTTCAGCCATCTGAGATAGACCCAGCCTGAGACCGCTGGCCCTTCACTGGTCTCCAACACATACATGCACACAGACCCGGGCTGGACCGACCTATATAGCAGGACCTGGAGTGAACCAGACCTGGATCTGATCCGGTAATAGACCCCAGGCACATGGACTCATCATCACCACTCACCACAGCACAGCACACTGCACCACATCATACCGACACACCTGCAGTGACAGGAACCTGAAAGCCTTGGTTGGTGTCCTGTGTCTTTTGGTAAAAACACAAAACCCTGCTCTGCTGTTACAGTTTCAGAATAGCCTCCTGAAAAACCAGCAAAAATAACTGAAACCAAACAAAAAACAAAACGAGACACAAATCTCTCACTTTTTCCTTTCTCACCAATATTGTTAATGTTCTTCCTTTTGAATGTCTCTCTTGAGCTGTTTTTCAACATGTGTTTTTTTATTGTTTCATTTAAATTCAGTATAGAATTATATAGATTTCCTAGAGCACACAGAAAGATTGATTTGTATTTATCAACTTGGGGCGGTGTACTGTAATAGTTATTAACAAGGACAATGGTTCACACAGTGCACACAAACAGAGACAAACGGGGCAGGAGGGAGGGAGGGGAGGGGTGTGAGAGACAGAGGGGGGAGAGAGGAGGGACGGGACGCCATGGGGTGTGCTTTGTTAGGCCTACATGAGGAAAAGCAGCTCTCACATATCCCCCCTCCCGTTTTAGAAATAAAAAAAGACAAGTAAAACCATCGAAACCCCCCTACCCCACATATTAAAAAACAACAACACTGTGGCCGTTGAGAACGGAAGAGAAGGAAAATGGACGCAGTGAGAACAACAGGGAGATGACCACTCCGCTGGTCCTCCACAGACAGGAGACGGAGGCGAGAGGTGGCAGTCGAAGTGGTGTCGGCGGTGGGATCTCACTGTGTGATCTTTTTATCTGTGTGTGATTGGAGGACAAGCAAAGGGTTGGCGAGGAGGGAAAAGAGAGAGGAACGAAGGTACAGAGAAAGACGAGGGTGGGAGAGCAGGGAAAGAAGAGGGAGGGGAAGGAGCTGGATGGCCCTTTTTGCAGAGCATAGACACTCCCTTTGTATCCTTAGCTCATTCAAATCTACATACACAATATGCAGCTGCCGTTTGGTAGATATATTGGTTTATGTACACAGCAGTGAGAGAACACATGCAAAGAGTATCATAGGAGATGGGGAGAAAGGGGGGCGGGTCAATGTAGAAAGTTGTAAAGGTGCTTTTGCTGTTTTTAATCTTTGGGGCAGTTGTGATGAAAATTGCTTCAAAGCGGTTTTTGTCTTTAAGGGGGCGGGGCGTCTGGAGGTGTGTCTTGCCAGGGATGGAGTGACAGGAGGGAGCAATAAGTGGAAGATGAAGGGGGTTTGAGCAAAGATGCTCCATCGATCAATAGTATGTCTCCCTTTCCACCCAACCTGGAGTGCAAATGAGAGAAAGAAACAGTTACAGTTAATTCAACAATGTTTTCAAATCATATTTTTATCACAATTTACATTTTATTAGTATTAGCTAAAGGACTAGTTCAACACTTTGGTATGGTAAATGGGAAGCTACTGTGAGCAGTCAGTTAGCTTAGCTTAGCACAAAGACTAGAACCAGAGGGAAAGAGCTAGCCTGACTCTGTTAGAAGATGTCAAAATCCACCTACCAGCACCAGTAAGCTCAGTAATTTACACATTATATCTCATTTATTTATTGCTTTTACAGGGTTTGCGATACAACAAGCAGAGACAACCGGATGTTTCTGCACCTACCGAAGGCAAAGTCTAGCACATAAACCACCCCATAAAACCACAGGATGTTGTTGTTAAACTGCTCCTCTAAAGAAACGTTGGTTAAGCACTTGTTGAAAGATGCAACACTCACCTCCAGGGTTCCGACGGAGGAGAAGTTTTCGGACTTCATCATAAACAAAGATGAGGAAACTATAGGGGAATGCACAAAACCACCAAGTAGGCCTGTGGGTAAGACAAGAGAAGAAGAATGATTAAAAATAATAAACAGAAAATGCTATATGGGTTAATATCAGAGGTACTGCATATGCATCCACGTGATATATATGGTAATGGTGCTCACTTTAGAGGATACATCCTGAGTGCCACATCCATGCCTGGGCAATAGGACAGGAAGGCAGCCAGAGCTGTTTCTTCAAACAGGCCAAAGATCAAGATTTTGTTCCTGGGTAGAGAAACACGACATTATTAAAGAGCAGAAATGATAATGCAGAAATTAAGATACTTGTCAACCCAGTTTAGATCATACAATGCTAATGTTTCCTGGCAAAAACATAAATTTAGCAATGACAGAATATGTTTCAGTAGAGTGGTGTCACAGTATAGTTGTTGGACTCACCTCATGCCCTGCTGGAACACAGAGTTACGTCTGGTCTTGCAGACGATGACATCAGCCCACTGCACTACCACAATACTGACAAAGAAGGCTGTGTGGCATGTGAATTCCACAATCTTCCTCTGCTCATATGTCTAAAGGGCAGAGAAGGACAGAAAAACAGTAAGATAACGTAACAAAACCCGGAAACACACACACACACACACACACACACACACACACATACACACACATACACACAGGTTCGCCTAAACACACACAGACACTACACACTCACCCACTGCTGTCCATAGCTGTCTTCCAGGTCGTTGACAGAGCGGTCATCCCAGTTGAGCCTGATGCCTACTAGTTGGGCGGGTAGGAAACCATTTTCAGCCAAGATCACAAAGTAGGCGAAGAAGCCTCCCAGAGCCTGAATCATACCTGAAAAAAAAAAACATACACACAGAGAGATGAAGTAACAGATTTTTAGGATTGCTGACTTCCTTAATCTAGTGACCCCAAAAACACTGCAGACAGATGCAAGATAATCCGGCTGTTGTTGTTTGTGAACAATCAAGGGGGATAAAGTTGATTTGAAGACAAAATTACTTTCAGGCAACCAAGATCAAACTTCAATCCATATCAAAGACAATTCACAGCCTAGATCAACTGACCTATCTTTAATTCACCTACCAATTTGTCCATAGGCAATGCTGATAAGCCTCTCATTCACCAGCTTGTCCCTGAATGGGTTCCTGGGCTGACGCTTCATGATGTCGCTCTCAGCTGCTTCATAAGCCAGGGAGATGGCTGGCACCTGAGTGGAGAGGAAGAAATGTGAACTTTAAGTACGGTATGACATATGTCATATCGAAGGAGCTGGATCCAAGGGTGTCTGTGTGTGGGCATGAAGCTATATGTGTCATATCAAGCATTGGGTGTTTGATCAGCTCTCACCATGTCAGTTCCCAGGTCAATACACAGGATGGTGATGGTTCCCAGTGGCAGGGGAATATTGACAATGATGAACAGCAGGAAGGGTGTGATTTCTGGGATGTTGCTGGTCAGTGTGTAGGCGATGGACTTTTTAAGGTTATCAAAGATCAGGCGGCCTAAAGAGAGAGAAGCAAAACAAGTTACATCATGCAATACAGTCAGTGATCTAGCTCTGAGTTTGTATCAGAAATTTTGTTTTATTTAATCTGCAGAGAAACATAATCATCAACACTTCCATTTTACTTGATTTCTAATTTTCCATCCTCCTATTTCTACATATTTTTTTCATATTCTCTCATTAAAAACTCTTTATTGATTTAAACACTTTCAATCTTCCAGTTCTGTCTCTTGCATGTCTCACCTTCTTCCACTCCTGTGACAATAGATGCAAAGTTGTCATCCAACAAGATCATGTCTGCAGCCTGTTTGGACACATCAGAGCCTGAGATTCCCATGGCAACACCAATGTCGGCCTTTTTCAGTGCAGGAGAGTCATTCACACCATCACCTGTCACAGCCACAATGGCACCCTGTGAGAGATGAGAAAAGGTAAGGTGAAAATCAGAAGGTTACATAGCATAAATAAAGTTATATTGTTAGATGTATTTATCCCTTATTTTGTAACAATCTTTATTGTAACAATCTATGCAAGAGCCACATATTAATCCTCTTTTCATTCTTACAAACACAAGGAATAATAAATAAATTAGTCAAAATAAATAAATTATATGACACAGTGATTCACAAATACACTATATTGGCATGAATTTAAATTTACAAAACTGCAAAATAACCTGTACTTTTTCAGCACCTGTTTTTTGATTTTTTTTTTTTTTTTTTGGAAAACCAATTGTAGTTTTTATATAAGAAAATATTTTATTTGGTAATCATAAGTTGAATAAATAATCCTATCTCTCTTAAATGAAACTGTGATATTTAACTGACAACAAAATGTATGCAAATTCTAATATGAATGTTAATATTTTAATATAAAGTCTTTTATGTAAACTAATAAAAACCAAAGCCTTTCGGTATATCAGAATCAATCTAACCATCTCACAGTGAGGAAAACATTTTATGTGTCAGTCAGGGAAGCTTCATTCAACAGACAACTAGCACCATCTGCTGTTGTGAAAGTGTAATGATATTTTGGAGCCAATGTCACTTCCAAAAAACAAAGCCTATAAGGTACAATTTTTATTTTATTTTATTGTCTAGAACATAATTTCTAATTTAAAATAAAAGCTCTTCTTACCTGTCTCTGGCAACCTTCTACAATGATGAGCTTCTGCTGTGGGGAGGTCCTGGCAAACACGATCTCTGTGTGATTCCTCAGGATATCGTCCATCTGATCCTGAGATAGATCTTTTAGGTCTGTACCATGGATCACACAGGCCTTGGCATCCCTGAACACACACATTGAAACGTTCATGTTAGCCTCATAATTTAACATTATCTATATGACCATGTGTGTTTTTCTGTTAAGAATCTTTACCTGGGGTTGACCTGGCTGACAGGTATGTTGAGACGAGCTGCAATGTCCTCCACTGTCTCATTGCCTTCTGAGATGATGCCCACTCCCTTGGCAATGGCCTTGGCTGTGATGGGATGATCTCCAGTGACCATAATAACCTGCAACAACACGAGCAATAAAGATGACATTTCTTCATGTGATTTCAATGACATTCTACAACAGAGCCTGTTTTATGAAGCACTGTAAGGAAAAAAGAGATCATATGTGAGGTTCACCTTGATACCAGCAGATCGGCATTTGCCAACAGCATCGGGCACAGCAGCACGGGGAGGGTCAATCATGGACATGAGGCCAACAAAGCAAAGGTTGTCTGTCTGGAAGTTGACATCATCTGTGTCAAAGGCAAACCCCTTAGGGTACTGGTCCTCTGGAAGCATCAAGTGGCAGAAACCTGGGAGCAACAGAAATGTGTGCTTTAGTAGAGCTTCTCTCCCTATCCCAACATCACCTCTACAATATCTAATGCTCAGTAAATTACATTTAGAAATTGATTTGTTTCGATCATTCAACTGATTGTTAGTTGAAAAAAAGTTGTAGATATTCCTTACCAAGTACTCTCTCTCCCAGTCCTCCCAATTCCATGTAGGCATTCTGGAAAGCTTCCTTCAACTCCTCATCCATAGGCTGCTCCTTGCCCTGCAGCAGGATGGTGGAGCAACGGTCCAGGATCCTCTCAGGGGCTCCCTTCATCACCAGCAGGTAGCGGTTGTCATTTGGATCCTCTGTCTCATGCACTGAGAGCTAAAGGAGGAGAACAGAAGTGAAAGTTAAGATAAAACCCTGCCATATATTTGTATAATGTGCATTGCTATTTACAATGTTGTTCTTATTATTTGTGCGTGCACAGCTATATTTAGCCATTATTTACCTGGTATTTGTTGGTGGAGTTAAAGGGGATCTCAGCCACCTTCTTGTTCTTGTCCCTCATCAACCTGACTGAGCCACAGGACAGCTCGATACACTTCAGCAGGGCTGACTCGGAGGCATCGCCAGCAACATCACGCTTCAGGATGGCCACTGAGTCTTGTCCTGCTTTGAACTGAGCGCGGTTACACAGAGCAGCAACACGAGCCAGAGACAGCCATGTCACTGAACTCTTGTCAAATGAGGCACCTGGATGAGGAACAGAAAAATGGGCATTAATCACTGCTTTAGTAACTGTTTACTCCTTTTACAGTAGACACATATTTCAGACACCAGTGGTGTGTGTTTGCCCTCTCCTCACTGACCAGACTGGTCCTCAGTGGTGTCGGCCTCGTGGATCTGGTTGTCAAACCACATGTGGGCCACAGTCATCCTGTTCTGGGTCAGAGTGCCTGTCTTGTCAGAGCAGATGGTGGAGGTGGAGCCCAGGGTTTCCACAGCTTCCAAGTTCTTCACCAGGCAGTTCTTCTTAGCCATACGTTTGGCAGTCAGGGTCAGACACACCTGCAGGCGAATACATTCATGATGTTAAAACACGTTAAGGTTGACTGAATATATTATTTGGATGTAGCAACTATGAAGCTATAAGGGAGAATTTCCCTGTTTCTTGATGCTTAAGAAAGTGAGCTAATAGCTAATAACTGGCCCACTTACAGTGACTGTAGCCAGCAGCCCTTCAGGCACGTTTGCCACAATGATGCCGATGAGGAAGATGACAGCCTCCAGCCAGCTGTAACCCAGGATGAGGGCCAGGACGAAAAAGGTGACACCCAAGAAGACAGCCACACCTGTGATGATGTGGATGAAGTGCTCGATCTCCTTAGCAATGGGGGTTTTGCCGGTCTCCAGGCCAGAGGTCAGAGTAGCAATGCGACCCATGACTGTGCGGTCTCCAGTGCAGATAACAAGGCCACGAGCTGTGCCTGGTTAAGGAAAAGAACAGAAATATAATGTTGTAAAATATCATTTATAGCCACAGTATCTGTGTCTTGTAACCACATTTAATTGAGGTAAAGCCACCATTATATTTTAACAAACGGCAAAGTATAAGTGTTGAGTTTATTAATCAGCTCAGTTTGGTGGGTTTAAATCCAGAGAATGTAATGTTATTGCCATGGTAACAATACCTTCCACACAGTTGGTGGAGAAGAAAGCAATGTTACGGGTCTCCAAGGGGTTGTCATGGGTACAGTCAGGTGACCTGCTCTGAGGTTCTGACTCGCCTGTCAGGGAGGAGTTATCCACCTATTAAGAAACAGAAAAAATAAAAACATGTTGTATACAACAAGAATCAAGAATTTGAATGTGTGTGTATATGTGTTTGTATGTGTATGTGTATGTGTATGTGTATCTGTATGTGTATCTGTGTGTGTACCTTGCAGCCGTGAGCAGAAACCACCCTGATGTCAGCAGGGATCCTGTCTCCTCCCTTCACTTCAATAAGATCTCCGGCCACCACTTCTTCGGCATTTATCTGTACCTTCTCACCCTCACGGATGACCAATGCTTGCTGCAGGGAGATATCAGTGATGGTTAGAAAATATGCACACATACACACACACACACACACACAGAACAATATTTGGATCAACATAATCTATGGCAGTAGCAGAGGACTTTTTTTATTCCTTCCTGTTCATGTTTGACTGTACATCCTGTAAGTAAAGGTTTCATCAAATCTAATGCACTCGCAATCAAAACATACTGTATGCATTGTATAAACTATTTGCAGGCTGAGAGTGGCAACCACCAGCGGTACCACATCCTTTTGCAATATACAGTATTTGCCCTTCATTTAAGTGTGTAACAGGAGGTCGCTGACAATGTGTTTTTCAATCATTTAAGAAGTGAAAAACAATACAATTATAAATGTCAAAACTGGAGGTTCTTGATGGACAGTATTTTACCACAGGCTTGTCTTTGTCTACCAATTATCCCTATAAAGGCAAAATCTCTAAAAGAAAACCTGTAAAGGCAAAACTGCTCACTCTTTTAGGACAGCAGCCAGCAAACATTACTCTGTGACTAACTCTTGGCTGTAAAGCAAAATTGCCACATTGTGAAGACATGAATAGAGGCAAGTATTTATGCTACCCAGTGTCAAAGACATATTAACTGGGTATTAAGAATCTATAGTTTCCGGTGTCCTACGTATATTCACTTTCATGGCTGAAAAGTCTGAGTCCAGATTTGATAAGAGAGAATTCAAATTAGATTTTCAGACATAAGTTGGTTTCATTCAGTCCTTTAGAGCAAAGGCATATTTACCTGAGGCACCATGTTCTTGAAGGACTCCATGATTTTAGAGCTCTTGGCCTCTTGGAAGTATGAGAAACAACCAGTAATGATGACGACAGCTGTGAGCACAATACCTAGGTACAACTGGAGAGAGATAGAGAGAGAGAGAGAGAGAGAGAGAGAGAGAGAGAGAGAGAGTTGAACATATGTGAGTGTCATGTGTGTGGTGGAGGCACTGGGTACAATTTGTGTGACAGTCGAAGGTGTTATTTATGTCGATATTTCGGAGTGTGGCTTATGTGTTAATGAGGTGTGGATGGGCCAGATGTGAATATGTGTGTGCAAAATCTTTGTGACTGTTTGTGTGTATGTGCACATGTGGTGCTCACATTGTCTCCTGCGGGATCGTCCTCAGTGGCTGCCTGGATGGCGTAGGCCAGGAAGCAGAGGATGGCACCGAGCCACAGCAGGACGGAGAATCCACCAAACAGCTGGCGACAGAACTTGACCCATTCCGGAGTGGTGGGAGGAGGGGTGAGAGCATTGGGACCATCCCTGATCAGAAACTCTGCTGCCTTGGCATTGGTCAGTCCCTGGAGGGAACAGAGAGGAGGGGAGATGTAGAGTTAGCAGAGAAAGGCAGTGGGTCTGCAGTTGGTTAACATTCTCACATATCTTTATTATGACTTTTGAGTCTAGTTGACTGTTGGCTTGTGATTGTCAAAAACTATAATAAATCAATGACGGTACTCTCATGCCATCTAGTGGACAACCGGAAAAACAGACTCACACCAAAGACAGATCGATACATAGACAGTACATGCTGACCGAATCTGAAATCATAAACTCACCTGGACAATGTCAGTCTGGAATTTCCTGCATACTTCCTCTACAGACATCTTATGTTCCGTCTGAAAAGAAATATACAGGGACAATCAGTACTCTGCATGGTTCAATATGTTTATTTACCATTTTTTGCATGCAGGAAAAAATAGTAGAAAGTTTCCAGATTAAAATTGTTTTGAGCTTTGTTGCATTTTTAGGATATCAGTAATTTAATGGCATACAAGGTAATTAGATATGTACTCCATGCATGCAGTTCACCTGAGAGATAAGAGTGTTAGGGCAGCCAGGTATGGCGACCCTGGTGTCAGTTTCTTGCGCTGAGGTGTAAGATCAAAGTGATGACCTCCTGACAACAAGTCAACCCTCTTACCAGCAAAAATACATTAATTTGGCCTGTATGAGATTTTCCTTCTCTCCAACAAAAATTGGCATCAGTTCACTTTCATTTACTACAACCTGCAAGAAGATGTTCTTCAAAGTTGAAAATCATTTTCTCACGCCTAATATATCCTAATATGCATGGATGGTATAAAAATATTTTTTAAATAATGAGGAAATGAATCATCTTTTGACTGACTTTATAACAACAGACAGTTCCACAAGGATTCAGAGATTAAAGGTTTTACTTACAATGGGCACTTCCTTCTTCAGGTCATCCATGTCCTTGGTCCCCGCCTTCTTCTTCTTGGGGGATCGGTCATCTTTGTCCTGTGTGGTGGCAACGCGGTAACTGTCTGACCGCCCATACTACAGACACACACACATGTTTTATACATGCCTTCGGACTAGATTAAGGAGATAGTGGCCTGTGCGCCTTTGTATATAATCTTAGCCGTTCTCTGGGCTTGTACATGAACATTGTATTAACTAAAAACTATACTTTGTCTCCAAAAGTGCATTACATACCCTCTTTATTCAGAGAGCTGTCTTGCCTGGCTTTCAAACAGTATTTATCAGTCACTGACTGCAACAGAAATAAAGCCAGTGGGCTTTATTGAATTGCCCTTGAGATTTCTCTCTGTCAGTAAATAGCATCGTATCCCTGTGAAATGGCCTTGAGAAGTCACCTGCATTTCTCAGTTGGTAATAATGTCAATTATTCTGAGTTTATAAGGAAGATATTAGATGAAAAGCATTAACATAAAAACCTAGTATCATAAGAATCATTGTGACATGAAAGGGAAATGCATTACCCTGGTAGGTCTGTTTGCTCGAGTGCACTATCAACACACATTAACAACTGCCCCTGCAGTCTGCTCTGCCATATCCATCTGATCAAATAAATCTTGCTCTGATGTCCACAACAGCCTGATGGACACATCAAAACATAACCAAGTGCAAATGGTTTAACCTGTAGGTTTTAACTAAATGCTTCCTGCTGCCTTTCTTCTTTTTTTTTTTATCTGGCAGTGAGTATTAAAGACATGGGAGAGAGAGAGAGAGAGAGAGAGAGCAGACAAACTATGTTTATAGCCTCATCAAAGGCTTTTTGATTAGATTCTAGTATGTTCTATGCTATTAGATCAGATAGATCAGAGACACTTTGATGCCAAGATTACAAAAACATTAAGTCCCACATACACACATGAATGCACACACAGTCACATCAAATGTCCTCGTCCTCTTCCGCCTGCCTGTTGTTCCTGGTACACCATTTACTATAACCCTCATAAATTGACTTATGTTGTTAAACTAGATGTGAGTGGCCTTTTAATAACCACAATTTCTCCAGGGCTGCACGTTCTAGTCCTTCTAGCACTGTAACTGTAAAACTAGCGTGTCGTCCGGAAGGAGAGCAGCCTGACCGCTGGGCCACATCAATACAAATGTCCCTCATCAAAGGTCAGAGGTGACATAGAGAGGCAAGAATCCCTCCCAGGAGGTGTGAGTGGGTCCCCATGGACTGGCCTTTCATTGACACGACTGAGTCATCAAGGAACTGCCCTTGGTGGCGGATCAATGTAGCCAAATATACACTGATGAATCCAGGCAGGGGTGTGCAGCATGACAGATAACAGAGTAGCAGAGTCCAGCTGATAATGAAGTCACATAAATTTACCTTGGATCAGACATAAACATCAATACATATCAACTGATCATCCATGACAACAATTATCTTAATATAAGATTAAGTTATGTGTGTCAGAAGATCAGAGTAGTGGGTTTTGGGAAATATGGAGTACCCCAAAGCTCTGTTCTTGGTCCGCTGCTTTTCTTTCTTTATTCTTATTCTCTCTTTATTTCACCTCTTGGCCAAATTATACACAGTCATAGAATTTATGTCCACTGATACGCTGATGATACTCAGCTGAATCTTCCTGTAAAAGCTAATGATACCTCTAAAATGATTAAATTAGAGGCCTTATTGACTGCTATGAAGCTGGATGTCAGAATATTTTTCCTGCTTCTGCAGAGCAAAAACTGAGTTGCTTGTCACTGGCCCATCCCAACATAGACACAAGTTTGACCAAGTAACAGTAACCCTTGACAACTGTGTGATTTATCAAAGTAAGACAGCCAAGAACCGTGGCGTTGCATCTGATCCTACCCTAGAAACATCACAAAGACCATTTTTCACCATGTAACGTAGTTAAAATTGAATCTTTTCTGTCTATTGCTGTAATGTGTTGTTTTCAGCCCTGCCCCTGCTTAAAAATCTTCAAGTGGTTCAGAATGCTGCAGCTAGAATTTTAACTACATGTAGAATATTTAGCTTCCCTTTACTGGCTCCTGAGACTTTAAGGTGCTTCTAAGGTGCTTTTGACGACTTACAAAATCCTAAATGACAGGCCTCTTCATACACTGTCTGATCTCCTTCAACCTTATATTCCCTCCCGTGCTCTTCGAATGCAAGGTCTTTCCCCAGAGTTAGGAAGATGTCAGCAGACTGTAGAGTCTTTTCCTACCATGCCCCTTGAGTCTGTAACAACCTCCCTGCTAACATCAGACTATCTGACTCCTTGTCTCGCTCTCTCCCTCTGTTTGTCTGTTTTCTTCTTCTGGATGTGTGAATAATGTACTTATCCAGGTCTTCATGGTGGAGAGGAGGTTGTGTTGCTCAGGTCCTGTCTGTTGGCAGCACCTGGATGTTGCTCCCAGATTACAGTCTTCATTAATGTTTCCAATCTATAATGCTGTCATCCTGAATGTTGACACTGTAAATCTACTTTGTTGCTCCATTCTGTACATAAGATATTTATTGCATGTCAGTCCGTCCTGGATGAGGGATTCCTCCTCTGCTGCTCTTCCTGAGGTTTCTTTCATTTTTTCTCGTCTCCAGTTTTTCCCAGAGTTTCACCTTGTTTAAGGACAGATGGTATTGTAATGTTGTACAGATTGTTGAGCCCCTTGAGGCAAATTTGTGATTTGTGATATAAATAAAATCTAACTTGACTTGGACTGTGTCCTAAAATTCAGTGAAATAAGGCAAACACCCCCTGGTGGTACGATACTGTAGCGACATTTTCAGGAGTGCAAAATGTTCAAGTAACTTGATTGTTCTGCTGTCATCTGAGATTATAACGCAGATATGGACGACAAAGAGTTGGCCTTAAATATAGTGCTTAAAAGTATGTTTCTAAGTGGGTCCATTGTTCAAATTCTAACCTTAAACTAGTATATTTGCAAAAGGTCTCCACTCATGCTGATTGACAAACACACACCCATACCACACCAAAACACACACACCTGCAGTGGGACTAAATGTGACTTGCCACTGCCTTTCCCACTTGAGCTGTAATCAAACCGCTCTTGTGAAATCACATCCATACATTCCAGATTGTACATTGATAAAAAAAAAAACAGTCTTTCTGGTTTGTTGTCTGGTTTGTCATCATAAAAAAATGTTTCTTGAAGCCACATGAGGAAGACAACTCTCACACACTTAACCACTGAGCACGGGCTACTCAACAGCCACTTATGAATTCAAAGCAAACAATGAAACCATTCGTTCAAGTATGTCAGGCAGAGAGTAGTATGTCAGTGGGAGGGAGCTGTTTGACATGACTTCAAATGCAAACACACACACACATACATGCAAACATAGAGAGTTCTGCAACAAAAGAACAGCCGATCAAATCTCTTGCTGCAGCAAGACCAGGCAGGCCTGGTGAGGTAGGGATGCACAGAGCCGAAACTGATGCAGTGGAAAAGTACTGCTGCTCATCCCCTCTGAGACACACCCTGGATATGTGTGTGTGTGTGTGTGTGTGTGTGTGTGTGTGTGTGTGTGTGGGGGGGGGTCTTAATGTGTGCATGTGTGGGGGTGTGTTGGAAAATACATGTATTATATGTATATATTATTCATTGGCGATTAAGTGAATGAATGCTGGCTCTATATCTATATATAAGATCAAAGATGTTGAATGACATGGAAGTTACTGATTTACATTGTATTCAAGTGTCAATTTGGTGCCATAGTCTCAAGATGACAGACTGGCAGGTGTGTTAGTATGGATTAATAGATTGTGGCTACTGGTTAATTTTTTCCACAGACTGAATTAGGGACCATTGTCAGCTCAAAAGCGCACCTGCTCTTCTGAGTGTATGCACGCTTAAATTGCTAATAGAAATATAAACACACACAGATCTATCTCTCTCTGTCACATGCACACACACACATACACAAATGCCGAGACAATAGAAGTGGTTGGTAGGGAGGTGGACAGGAGATACAAACAAAACGATATGTGGTGAAAAGTAAAGACACAGAGAGACGGATGTGAAGGGGGTGGATGACAGACGTGACTGGGCACATGGAAAGGGAGACGTCAGTGGGAGGTGAGAAGCAGAGACAGGTAAAGAGTGAGAAAGGGAGGTGGAAAATGGGACTGAGAGTGAATGAGAGAGAGAGAGAGAAACAGAGAGCGTGAGAGAGAGAGAGAGAGAGAGAGAGAGGGAGAAAGGGAGAGAGAGAGGTTGTAACCCTTCTCTCATGCTTCTAATTAGATATTGACCACCAGTCTTTGTCTGCTGGCTCCGTGTCAGTGTTTGACCCACAGTCACCCCCACTCTAATAGATTGCACAACCTTACTTATGGTGGGTGTGTGTCACTTTCAGTATGTGTTCTCATATGCTAAAAGATTACACTCTCACTCCAGGTGTCCGTGAGTGTCCTTAAGTGTATGTGCATTTGCGGATATGAATGTTATCAGTATGACTCGCAGAGAAAAGAGAGGTTGCTGATTTATCTTTTGTGTGCATTTACAGCGTGTTGAGTATGTTTTACGTGAATACCTGTTTTGGCTCTGCGTGTTTGTACGTGTGTGCTTGCCACTCAATCATTAATGATAGACAAAACAGCCTACCAAGCCGCTCCTTCCCTTCCTCTGTGCATACCCGGCTACCTGATTACACTTTACTCTAAGCCCCCTTATTTAGCATTCATTAGCAGTATGTTAACATTCAATAGATGGTTTATATCACATTATAATGTAGTGGTAATGAGATATAAATGCTGCTGTAGTCAGCCTTGAGTAGAGTCTGGTATGTAAATAGATAATGAATGACAACATGGTAAAACACATCTGTAATAATATCAATTATGGCTAAATAGGAGAAGTTATAATTGTTGAAAAATACTATTCCTTAATAAATACCTACAAATATCCTTATGCCTGCAAATACCTATATTATTGTGTGGTATAAAGCCTTAATTAAACATTTATATACTGCTTATAATGCTAAATAGGGGGACTTAAAGTAAAGTGTTAGCATATTTTCTCATTGCACTTCTGGTGCTAACATTTTGCCTTAGTCACAAAACAAGAAGGCCTTTAAACTACATACATGTCTGTTGTCACTGCAGTTCATCCTCTCACCTGTGTTCATGTGTGTTTAAGCCTGAGTCTGTTGTCTCATCTTGATTATCTAATTATTCAGCAGAGAAAGATCGTGTCTACATTTTGTGCATATACAATCCAAGTGTCTTTTCATATGCAGACGACATTGAAGTGTGCCGCCTGTGTGTGTCTGTGTCGCTGTCCAGCTGTCTCACACAGCTCTGGGTAATGTAATGAGCCCCCTCAGTCCTGAGGAAGGAAACAGAGACCTGTGGCTGGAATTACAGATGCTCGCTCTCCCACAAGCACACAGATGAACAGACTGACGTACAGACACATCTCTGACATTATCAGGAAATGGAAAAATCACACGCTCCTCTATGGATTACATAGTGAAATCACTCATGTCCAGTTACATAGTGGCTTATTAAAATGTGATTAAAATATCAATAATTCAATTAGGCCAGCGCTTCATGTGTCTGGTTGTGTGTTTGATCTGATCATAAACTATTCTGTGGGCCTGCTCTGGCAGACCAAACTAAGTCCTGCATTTTGTCGTCATGTGAATAACTTTGATGAGGGAGTGTGCTTGGAGGGCAAGTAACCATGGTGACCAGCAGTGGCCTAGTACTCTTAGGATCCCCTGATGTGATCTGTGACAACTAATAATTGATGCATCTGTAACTGGACACTGTATTCACTGCTGTATAACACAGACAGGCAAGTGACTCAAGAAATCGGTGTGTGTTTTTGTGTGCATGTGTCTGCGTGAGCAGAGGTGAGTCATTGTGTTGGCTACAGTCCGTATGAGCAGCGTCTACACGCATTGCGGCAGAGAGAGCAAGGGAGATGTAGAGTGAATGAGAGGGAGAGACCTAGTGATTGTGAAATCACACAATAAGGCATAAAAATAAAACACAGCTCAGAACTTATAATCAAAGAGCTCGGAGAAGGAAAGAGCTAAATCTTTTTTAAAAAATGTAGAGTTGCAGATATTCTGACTTGAACAAGCAGTGGGCTTGGTAAAAGCAAATTTGGACTTCTTATCAATCGTAAAATTACAAAGATGTAATTTATTTTGTCAGAAATTGCATTTAGCAGAATGAAATTGAGTGAAATTACCCTGTTGTATTGTGCACATCATGTACCCACTGAGTGACATGTTAAATTTAGGAGTGGCACCTCAGAAGTACCATGTCAAGCATGTTAAGGACAACGGGTTGGGGGGTGTGTTTGACTGGGATGTAGCAGTATTTTCCTTCTCCTTTAATGGCACGCATAATGATGGGAAGAGGCGAGAATGGCGTTGCTGTGCCATTTTGTTCCTCTTTATATGTGAGGCCATATGAGGAAGTGGTTTGTAGGTGGAAGAAACACGATTATGCTTCACATTCTGTTCTTATTTTATCGTACTGCAACAGACACATTTGTCAAACCAACATATGAGTCTCCATTTCCTCTTTATACAGAGCAGACTGAGCTTCTCTCCACCGACCATGTGAGATCTACGTCATGGCCTCATTCTGTGTTTTTCATTTTAAACAGGTTTCAATTGTGCTCTAGGCACATGGGATTTATTTTGCGTGCAAAATACAAAAGCATTCAAAGCAAGGCCAGATGTGCTAAACTAGAGAGAACGTAGATGTATCTTGCTGCATCCTGCTTCTTCTGAATCGTATTTAAAGGTAACATAGTACCTCTTAATATTGGGGCTGAAGGTCATCCGTCTCAGGCCTGCTCATTTAGGGGAAAAGATGGCCAAATTGGTGCCAGGTAGCAGGTTGGTTAGAAGTATATTTCCTTTTAAGTGGGGCAACATGCCCTTCGTGAACATTTTTTTTAAATTAATATTTGTAAAACTGTATTTTGAAATCTGTACTTGCATCTGTAGAGATGCAGCAATGTGTGTGGTGTGTGGTGTGTGGTGTGTGGTGTGTGTGTGTGTGTGTGTGTGTGTGTGTGTGTGTGTGTGTGTGTGTGACCTTGCAAGGTCATTGGGCCATCTGCTGGGTGGCAGGGCTCTGGGCCACAGTAGGGGGCTCAGGCTAGGGACCAAGAGACATGGCTGTTGGGATTAGCTAGTCTGATTACTCTACTGGATTAGCCAACTCTGCTCGTCTCTCTCTTTGTCTCTATATCACTCTACTTTCTGTGCCGTTCTCTTTCAGTAAAAGCAAATACATAAATTTGATCGTCACGTTTATCATTAGGTTCTGGTTCCCTATAATTTGGGCTTCTTAAAGTACTGGGCAGGGGAATGATTAGATGATTATTTTTAACAGATGGTAATGATTTGAACGCCTTGTAAAAGAGACTGTCAAGATATTTGTTTCACTTATCTATATTATCCTTGAGAGTAATGTGAAGGCGTCTTATCTTTATATTCAAGTGAGAAGACATCAAAAGGAGGAGATTCAAGGTATAAGACATGAAGAAGAAAGACAGCTAAAAAAGTTTTGGGAAGAAACAGACAGTGAAGAGAACAGTTGAAGGGGACATGTACTGACACATGAAACGAGTTGATCTGATGGAATGGTATCTGTGAATAGGTAAATGTACAATAAAAAGATTGTGGCTTCTTAATAGCACTAAGAAAATCTTAATCTCTAAACCACATAAACACAAATAGATTAAATCTCAAATCATCTGAGCTGTGCTCTCTCCAAAAACTAAAAATAAACAAAAGCAAGAAACAAAACCAAACACAACCCAAACTGAAAACCCCAATTGCAGTTTTAAACCCCGCCCCCCCCATTCTGTTCCCTTCTGCCCATCTGTCTGTCATCATCATCATCTGTTCATCCCACAGAGATAATTGTGTAACTGTGTAACTTTGGTTCTACACAATGCGCTGCCCCACCCCAACCCCCCCCACCCCCCCACCCACCCCCGGAGGTCTAAATGATATACTTATACTGCGGTTTGTGTGTCTTGGGGTGTGTGTGAATGTAGCCTGGTCTAGTTTAGCATTGTAAATCTTGGTTCGTTGGCGTTCGTAGCTAACATGGCATCTCGCCATGGTAGAGAAAGGGCACCTTAGGACTCTTCAGCAAGCAGCTGGTCACGCAGGGATGTGCAGATGCGCGTGCATGCACATCCATATACACAGCTGCTGATTGCTGCACCCAAAAACCAGCGACCCAAAAACCCATTAACATATCACATTTGTGATTTCAAACCAGGATCTGTTGTGTCCAGTGGAGCTGGGAAATCATTCACCATCCACTCATCAGGAATATAATTACTGTTAATTATAAAACTACTTGAAGAATTACATGGTAAAAAAATTTTTTAAAAATTTAATGCCGCAAGGCTTTTGATTTTAACCAGCCTTTGCCCATTGTGGCTGCCCAGAGTTACACTTTGTGCTTTGGTGTATTCATGCAGGAACACACACGCACACATTTACAGTCACACACGCTTCACAAACATACACACATCTCCAGGACAACACCCTGAATTAGTCATGTTGTTGTAGTCAGGCAACCTAACCCTTCTGAATCGTTCTCATTATGGGAGCCCATCAGCCCGTTATTGTTGGAAAACTGTTAGCCTTATCAGTCACAGTCCCTACTGTAATCTTGTTTTAAAGTAATGTATGAAGGAGACAGCACTGACCTTTACATTTTATTAGCATTACACAAGCTGCTTCTGAGCTCACAGCTCTGGCCTTCTCCTGTTAGTCTCACACTAGTGAGGAGACTGCAGCTTTTTTGCTGAGGCACTAGAGAAGTCTGGACTCTGCCCTTCAGCAATACTCTCACTAAGGACATTGTCCTCATTACAATGGGGATATCTATTGATCAAAGACCCTCAAGAGGTTTGAAGGAGACAATAGAGGAGCATTTCAAACAGTCACCATATTGACCTTAATTGACCCCTAGGCCACAGGGCCACAACATCCCAGCTGGCTGTGCAGTCAAAAACACCATGCGGATGATCAGACACTGTGTGGACACGCTTTTCTATTGGTTCCTGCAACGTGTGGGACAGATCAGTTGTGGTACAGTGCAGCCTATCAGCAGCAGGCAGCAGGTGCAGTGGGGAGGGATGTGCAGCACTCTGCACCAAACTGAGGGCTGGGCCTCTGCAGAGGCCACACACATCCAACTCCTGAACTACCTTCCACAAGCACCTTCTTCTTCTCTTTCACTGCACACGCCTCACTAGTGCCAATATGAAAGCACACGCTGTTCTAGAAACCTTTATATCAGGATATGAGGTAATTAGTAAGTCTAATCAAAGTCTTAGAGGGAACTCAACACTGACAGGAGCTTCTCCTCAGTCTTGCTGCATTCAGATCAGCATAACCACACCCCTCGCCATGACCTTCTGACAAAAACTCAGTGCTGCTACGGCACCTTCATCTTTCTTTAATCCCCCATCTCTCCTGGTGTATTAGCCCACCTACACTACACCTCGCCAACCTCTCCACCACCACTACGTTCACCCTTCAGTCAATGTCCTGTGAAGATCATCCACCCAACCCCTTCCCGCCTCTCCCTATTCCATCTGTCTCCTGTCGTCCTGATAACCAATCCCACAAAGCGCAGCAAGAGGAAACAGGAGCCATGGTAATATGAGCCTCAGGTCATTATCCTGTAACAGGATATACAGCCAGGCTGCCCTCCCCCTCCACATGCCTCCTCCCTCACTTTAAATCCCTCTCTCTCTCTCTCTCTCTACACCTGCAGACCAGTCAGTACTTATCTGCCCTTCCTCTCTCTCTCTCTGTCCCTCTTGCTCTCTCAGCAGTGGCACCCTTCCCCCCATCAGTGTCACGTGTCTGAAGGTGAAAACCAGCAGTCCATGCCTGGTGTGCAGCCCTTCATCACATAGTCTCATCAGCACCAGCATCCTACAGTCTCATCAGCATCAGCCACTACTACGTAGAGCTGCATCAATGCAGAGAGCAGAACAAGAGAAGGTGAAGGGGTGTAGTCTATTTCTTTAGAGATGCTCCATTCGTCTCTGTGCCCTGTTGTCTCTCTAATATCCCTGACGATGCAGCTTTGCTCTATAGCATCACTGCTGTCTCTATAACCCGGTACTTTCTGCGTGGCTCCTCCTGGCCACCTATCAGAGCTCTTTACAGGGAATTTCCACACCAGAGGCCCCGCCCCCGGTTTGACGCAGAAGGCACGTCGCAAGCGGTGCCCACTGCGGCCTTGGGAAAGGACAGCTGGCAGTGCCATCGCACAGTGCGCCAGTGCGAAATTTGCGGAAGACAGACAGACACAGGGGGAGGGGGAGGGGGAGGGGGTGGCTGGAGGGAGAAAGAAAGAAATTTTCGGTAGTGTAGTCGACCGGCGACGCATGATAACATGATACCCCGTACACTCATCCATCCACCTCTCCATCCTTTTATCCATCCCCCTTTTCCCCTTCAGGGTCACCTCAGAGCGCACAGAGTGAAAAGCAAGGAAACACCCTTTGACAGGTCGCCAGGGATGCTCATATTCTTTTTTTATAATGTCATGTCTGGGCAGCCGTGGCATCTTCCGAAATGACACCACTTTGCTTCAGAATCTCAACCTCATACTGTTTAACCAAAATTTCCACACAGCTGCAGCGCCGACATGTGTAAGCACTTTTTTTTGCCATCCCATCCCTTTTGACGCAGTGCCCACTAATGTTCCTGTGTTGGCTTTCACATCTTAATGAATACCCTGACAAGGAGTAGAGGCTCTCTTCACCCTCGAAACCTACATCTTGAGAGATGTCAGATGCTGCAGTGGCAACATCAGCTCGTGTCACTGCGTTGACACCGGTTTGCGTTGCTTAGAGGGCGGCCGCTGTCTCTCTGCACCGCATGGTCCTCTCTGCAGCGTCATGCCACCGCATCGTTAAGCAGACAGACCGAGGGAGAGATTAAAAATTGCGACTCCTTTCGCAAGATGGTGATCGAATAAAAAATTGCGCAATAGCCCAAACCGGCAGTCGCATCATCACCTTGGCATTTTACAGTGGCGCTGTGTTATTCCAGCATCCTCCACTGATTCATTTGCACAGCTAATAAGTTGATCTAGATAACTGGGGACAGATCAGATGCTTTTAATGGTTTAACGGTTCGGCACTCTCTAAAGTCAAACTTAACTCTAACAAGCACATCGTCGTGCTGCTGGTGCACTGAACGCATCGTTTCTTTAATCTGTAGTGTGTATGAATGTGTTCACTGTTGGCGATTATCGAGTGCCTGTTATGTCACAAATTAAAGGGGAAATAAGCTGGTGAGGCGCTTACTCCCGGTAACCGCATTATGACGCATGGGTCATCGAGGGTGCCGAGGATGAGACTCCTCCGCTGGTAGCGTCCGCTTTAAGGACGCGATGGACTCCGCCAGATGCTGCTCCTGTGTTGCACCAGACCGGAGAGAGGGGCAGTGCCAGCGGGGGTTTAAAGCCGGACAGGATAGGAGGGGGGGGAGCAGGGGGCAGCGAGGGCATGAAGGAGGTCACAGTACACTGTGTTCATTAATCACTGGGAAAGTCATAATTCCCAACTATGTACTTTAATACCTTCAAATATAATAAAAACTCATATTTTAAACCACAGGTTAATGATGGGTGAACAGCATAGGTTTCTAAAATGTACCCCCCCCCCCCCTCCCCCCTCTGTCCCTCTCTCCCACACGAGAGCTCTCTGTAGGAATAAACCGATTAGGCCTACCACGGCTGGCAAGGTTATCTAGTCAAAATAAGGCCTATCAGAGAGACACTGACAACCTTTAAACCACAGCAGACTTTCTCTACTTTTGAGACTTTCGTTCATATTTCATCTCGGGACCTATTTAAGTTGAACGAGCAAATCAGAGCAAAAGACATTAGCCAATAATATTCTATTCCTGTCGAAACCAGGCTAAAGCCAAATCAGATGAGCTGTTAAATGCCGTTGCTGTCTATGGCTGCATTAGACAGAAGCTACTGGCTACATCAATTTGTCGCAGTCTAGGGGAGCAGGGTAAAACACAGTTCCGCATTAGAGTCAATGTCACTCAGAGAAACCAGATTTCCATAAAGGAAAAAAAATGACATCACGGCTCGTTTTGAAGCCTTTCCGCGTCAAGAGCGAGATATCAGGCTACCTCTCACTTCTCAGGCCATTTCAGGTGGGCTACAATGCAGTAAAAAAAAGTTGGAATCGTCAGTCTTACCCCCATGTTGGCGCAGTCACTCTTCTCCTCTCAGGTGATGCACAGCTTGAGAGGTGTCAGCCCCTCACGTTGAATTAGATATCAAAATGCCTTGCCTTTGAAAACAAAAGAGGATATGCTCAGTTTTTTCGGGGTTGCTTAGCCTAAATGAAAAATGAGCAGGAAAAAGACGTCAGGGAAGATGTCTATGTGTCTGACAAAATAGTGTTCTTGGGATTAAATAAATGGTCTCTCAAACCTTCAAAAAGGTTAGGCTACAGTCGTTCTCCTCCGTGAGACGTCTTTCAAATGAAATGTTGCGGTCTCAAGCGGAGCATCACGCGGGGATGCGCTTCCTTCCTTTGCTCTCTGATACTTGCGGTGAAAGACCGGCGAAACTAACGTGCCGCACTGCTACCTTTTCAGCACTTGGTGTCCATCCGCGGCTCTGCCTGCTGCCGCAGTACTCCGTTCCTCTTGCTGCACCACTCCGCCAGTGGAAGAAGCGCCGCCTCGAGCAAATGACTGAACCGAGGGGCCAACTATACCCGCCTACCCCTCAGACAGACGGCCAATCATAATTCGGAGCGTCTCATCGCTGATGGGATCGCTGGCCAATCGGTTTAAGCTCACTCTTGAAGCGAGCCAATAGAAAGCCATTTCTGCCCCTCCTGCATTACTGCAGATTTCCGAGGCTTGCAGCCAGCAACGTCGCGAGTCTCTAGGCTGAAATTTTGTATAAATGGACGCACAAGGTTAGATTCTAGTTGTCGTGATTGTGTTTGTTCATTATGTAATGTATTAATGTAACATAAACTAGTGGATTTGTGTGCATTATCGCATGTTATAAGCACACCTGGATGTCTCATCAGTCGTGTTGGTCCTGTCATGAGCATGTTGTGCACCTCAATATGTCACTTCACAAGCGGGCCTGGGTGCAGCAGACAGAGGTGACAGCAATAAAGTCATAGTGTGTGAGTGTGTGTGGGTGTGGTGAAAATAGTGTGTGTCTATGTGAGAGAAAAATGCAGATAGAAAAGGAGTATGGTGAAGCCAGACTCATATGTGATCCTATCCTTTCACATTTCAGTCATCACAGTGTCATTGCACATCAGGGGCACCAGCTGCAGAAAACAGCCTGCAACCTGACTGCCTATATGAGCAGGTGCACAGTTTTGACAATGCAGGGTCAGCGAATTTAGCTGAGGTGGAGAGACTTGCACTCCGCAACAAAGGTGAAATTGGGTGTACCCAAGTGGAAGTAAAATAAGGAATCAAACCTGGCTTGTTACAGCACCATATTTTCTCAGTTAACGCTCAACAGTCTCTGGAGCTGTAACTTTGCCTGACATTTATGTGGACAGTTGTAAAAAGGAATGTAATCTGCTGTTGACAGCTGTTACTATCCATACTAAGAGGGGAATTAAGTAGTTGAACAGATCAGGCTGCATCCTTTAAACCCTGGACAGACAGAAAGAGAGTGGCACAAAAATGACAGAGAAGAGACAGGAAGGGAGGCATGCCAAGGGCAAGAACAGTGTAGTTACAGAGAACAAAATATGAGGACATGGAAGAAAAGGGATAGGTGGACAGACTATGTTTCAGAAACAGCGCCAATGAGATTCAAAGACAGAGAGCCTGAAAGAGTAATAGACAGAGGACATGAGAGAGCAAGAGGAAGCTGGCCCATATGCAGCAGTGAGATGCCATTGCAGGCCTTTGGTCACGTTTTTCCTCTGTACTTTTCACTGAAGAGACGATGCAGCAGCTAGACTACACACACGGAGTCACTAACTTGCAAACACACACACACACACACACACACACACACGCACGCACTCACGCACAAATGCATGCATATAAAGCCCTGCCTATTTTGCAAGGGAAAGCTGAGAGTCATGCGTGCTGTCCCTGCAGCAGATTGTGGCCATGCCTCACTGCCTTCCTCGCTGTGGGCCCAGACGATGACCACACAGCACCATAAAGCCCCAGAGCATCAGAATAGGGTCAGCTCAGGGTTAGAGGATAGTCAACTACAACACTCTTCAAACATGCTGATATGGTGCAGTTGGTTTTATTATTGACACTATCTGAAATAGAGCAGATGACTAACTAATGGCAAGAATTTCATTTTGCAGTGAGTAATTATTTTGTTTGTAGTAATTTTGTAGTTTCTGTAACCTTCTTGAATCACCAGATGGACAGGGTAAAGCTTCAAGTACACATTCTGTTGCAAATCCCACTCATACAGCACTCGCAGGATGTTAAATGTTGACACTTATATTACTGTTTGACCGGGGTCTGGTTTCAAAAAACTGTTTGCACCATTTGTATATTGGCAAGCTACTGCAAGGGAATTCAAATGAATATTGGTTGTTAATCTTTTACTAAACACTCATTTGTCTGTGGCAGGCTAGCACTATGAAGAAATATTACTGCTAACACAGACATGAATATGCATACACATGTAATACAGTATATGTATTGAGAGATCAGACTTTTGTCTTTTAGTCTTTGAGGCCATTTTCTAAAAGAATAATGAACATCTTGTTTTAAAAGCATAGCAAAAAGCTGAAGCAAAAAAAGTGGCTTCCTATATTTTGGCTGTGTCATGCAGTACAAACTTAAGCAGGACAAGAAGATAATTAAACCTTTTTCTTTTCTCTTTCAAGGTTCTAATAATACAAAATAATCCAAAATCCCCAAAATATCGGGGTAGATGTTGGGATTAAAGCTATACACTAAAAATCAGAAACACTAATGAAAGTCTGTAGCCTTTGAGACCATAAAGGGTCTTGGTTTAGTCAGTCTTAAGCCTGCGATATAATCATAAATCCCACTGAATCTCTTAAAAAGATTTCTGCACATCAGACATGTTGAGACATGTATACAATGTAGGCAATGGACAGTAAGCACTAAAAGCATTTGATCCTGAAGCCCACCGTGCTGTCCATGAGGGTGACTTTGTCACTGTGCTGCTGTTAATAAAGCTCTATTCAATCTCATTTCAACCAAAATGGCTGCCACTAGTAGGCTATCCTTTCTTAACCTCTGTCATACCTTCATGTTCTCTCGCTCCTTCCTGCCCCCCACCACCCCACAACTCCATGCCTTGCAGCACAAGAAAGGAGGGGGGGAGGGAAAAATCCCCGAATTCTCCGTCTCCACAGCAACAGCAGTCAGATGACCTTGTCTCTGACTTGTTCTGCTGAGTCAGAAATTGAGGGATGGGTGAGGGGGATGCAGGGAGGAAAGAACAGGAGGGAGAAAGACAAGAGACGGAGAGAGAGATGACACAGAGAGAACGTTGTTATTCTTACTGTTCATTCTAACTGATTCTGTCTCTGTGGTTGCTGCTCATGAAGACAGTGCTGTGTTCTGCTAATTTACATGAAGCTGATTTGTGTGTCTTGGAGAGAAGCCGAACACACGGGACTCAGCCAAGAGAGAGATTTTGAAAAGACGTTGAGATGCTCTGTGTGAGTCAGAGCTGCAGATGAATATCGTATGTCATGAGGTTTTAGTGTCATAGGTCATCTGTGTAGGATTTAGGAAAATATGTGTGAGTCAGACTAAAATAGCACGTGTATGAGTGCGGTATGTGTTAGTGTATCCATGTATACGTAGACATCATGGCCGAAAGTATGTGGCAACCAAAACATTTCATTTATATGTGATTGCTGGATATCTAATTCCAAACCCATGGTCATTAATATGCTGATATAACAGTCCTCTGGGAAGGTTTTAGAACCTGGCTGCAGGGATTTGTTCCCATTCAGCCTCAAAACCTCTTGTGAGGTTGTGGGCGCTGATGATGAGCGACAAGGCCAGGCTTGCAGTCGACATTTTAGGTCCTCTCAAAGTTGTCGGATGAGTTTAGAGTCACGGCTCTTTGCAGGCAAGTCAAATTATTCCAACAAACTCCAAAGAAAACATTTCTTTATGAGCACAGGGACACTGAGTTAAATTTCTCTTAACATTTAAACTATGAAAAACAGTCCCGAAAGTGTGTAAAAAAAGGGTGTTCACATACTTTTGGTCATGTTGTCTATTTTTGGACAGTTAAAATAAGGCTTCGTGTGGGTAGTCGTTTGTAGTTGTGCGCATGTGTATGTGCGTGTGTGAAGGTGATCCGAGCTAATCCGGTTTTATAAATGACATAATCTGTGTTCCACTCACAGTGTCCAGAACAGGGAGAAGGGAGCAAAAGAGGCAGAGACAGACAGACAGGACTGGAGAGGAGAGGAAAGAGGGAAAGAGAGCGACAGGAACAAAAAGAGGGCTGAGATCACAGGGGATGGATCATGGAAAGACACATAGGTTAGAGTTGGGAGGACGAGGGAGGGACGGAGGGGAAGAAGAGGACAAGAAATGAGTAAGAGAGATGAAGGAGGAAAGAGGCAGGTGGGTGGTGGAAAATTCCTCTCGGATTTAGTCTGGAAAGAGTGACACAGGACTATCAATGAAGATTCAGTTATCATGAAATGGCAGAAGTGTGGTAAAGGACAAAGGAGAAGAAAGGAGAGGTGGGGTAGGCCAGAGTCTGTAATCAGAAATCTGATAAAGAATGCAGAAAAGGCAGAGGAGAAAACAGGAATGTGCCAATTTAATGGACTGTAGGTTTGTGTGGATTCAAAATCCACTCGTGTGTGCACGTGTAAGTGAAAACACAGGCACATGACTGGCTAGAAACAGAGAAAGAGAAAAGGAGACTTATATTGATTTGTTCTATCAGTGTTTGCTTGGAGAAAAGGCAGACAACTATGTCAAACGTGTCAGGAACATGTCACAGCCTGAGGAAAAACAAGAGGAACAACACATGAATGTGTACAGAGCTCGTTCAACATCTGCCTCCTCTTTCATTTTTATTTGGTTTCAACATTACCATTACACTCAGTTATGAAACTACTGATTATTTCATGATAACATACATATTCCCTTTTTCTTTGACTACACTACAGTATGATACAATATACTGTAGTATAGACAGTATGATACTGTATTGCAGTGTGCTTTTTTTTCCTCCTATTTGTGGTTATTCCAATGTAGCAAAATTCCAACAGGGCTGTAGCTAACCACTGAGGAGACTGCGGTTTTGTCTGAAGTGTGTTTCTTCTGGGAATTTGTGGGTTGTATAAACCTAAGGGAGTTAATCTGCAATTAGAAATAAACACATGGTGAGTATTTTATATGCTTTTACGATTCCAGTATTTTGGAGTCTGTTCAAATTTGACTTGCTTCAGTCCAACAAAAAATAAGAAAACAGAGAGAGAGAGGGGAGATTTCAATCAAATACAGTCTGTACACGCCCACACACAGTGCTGAGAGAGGACATCAAATCAACCAAAATAATGTAAATCACCTGTGTGGGTATAGCATGGGTATACAGGGCCTCTGAGGACTCTGTGTCTCCCACAGAATTTTATTTTTGGCAGTGTAGCGATGGCTTGGAAACTGGCTTGGCAATTAGACCTTTATGTCAGGGGATAAAATCTAACGGAAATACACTTACAGAATGGATTTTTGGTGTCTTTGTGGGATACATTAAAAGACTTGAACTCATGACGTCAGTATTTTAAAATCCCGGTAACGCCCTGAATTTTAACAGACAAATTCTTTCAGCAGACATTTGAACTTGTCATGACAGGAAAGGCCAGGACAGGTCTTACACAGTAATTCCATTTACAATGGCCCAGTAATACATGCCAGCATCTATAACTCACAGGCTCTGGACCTGGGGCACATAATGCAGCCATTGACCATGGTATTAGTTAAACCTGTGCTTTTCCTGCTGTGACATGAAAAACATGATTTCATTCTTAAGTCTCACAAAATGCAAATAGTGCTCTTGATACATACAGAACTTCCTTAGGACTCATACACCTAAATGCACAGATAGATGTACATACTGTTCACAAACAGTATATTAAATCTTTCACCAGCTCATGTGAAACGTACACATGACTTCAACCTGCCATTATTATAATTAATTTTCAGTCACCTCCTTTCTCATCCCATCTGGTTATATAGCATTTCCTCTCTCTCCTCCGTCCTCTCTGACCCCTCCTCCTCTCGTAGCTGTCCTTTCAGCACCAAAACCACTGCAGCAAAACTCTGCTCCACTCTACCTTTAACGCCATGTTTTTTTTTTTTTTTTTACTACACCTACATCTTAGCTACAGAATACCACTTACATGCAGCTTCGGTAATCTCTGCAAATAGCAAACAAAGGACTGGGAACACCATGCTTCTAATGTGAAGATGCAGTTGGTCTGTGCTATGTTTTCTGATTTAAGTGCATTCGATTGTTGAAATATTCATTGTCTAAGGTGGGTTTTACTAATGCATTTCCCCCGAAAGATCATCAGATGCGAATGTCTTGTGCTCCAGTCAGTGGTTTCAATATGACATCTTTTTATAAACACAGAGGAAAAACTGAAAGACTTATGAGTGAAACTAAAGCACATTTAATGAAAGTCAGCAAGGCCATTAGAGAGCAAACATCCATCCACTTGTTTTCCATTTCATGTAACTGCCTTTTAGTTGGTATTTATTCTTAGTATGCACTTAAAGGCACACTTAAACTCCCATTAAGACTTCATAAACACTAATATGCTGATATCATTAAAACTTGAAATGGTACCCATATCACTCGTTCTCATTCAAAAATTTAGGAAACTGACTTGATAGCAAACTGTCAAGATTCATATTCAGTGTTTGACTGAATTAAAAGTCAAACTAGGTTCACTCATCTGTTTTTTTCTTAACCATTAAACTATTGCACAGTCAACTTTGATGTCTGCTCTTGATCACACAGATATTCTGTCCTGATCATTACTTCAGCAGCTAAACCCTGACACATTTCATTCATGCTCATCACTGCTCAGCCACAAACCTGGATGCACTTCCTTACTGACATGAAGAAATAATCATCTTATGATATTTATCTGTAAAGCTCTACAATTATAGCTCCTCTCTCATTTCAAACTTGTAGTTATACTACACAATTCAATACCTACGTAACCATAGATATTCCATATGTGTGCACTAATTTTGGCGGAACTAAGTAGTAGGATTCTTTTAACATCTTTTACTCGTTCATTGTCGATTGTGGTTGTCTTACGCCCTTGTGTTTTTTTTTTTTTTTTTTTAAATCTGGTTGTGTGGTTGTTTTATTATGGTCTCTCGAAATATGGATACCAACCTGTTGAGGTTACAGGATTACATAAAGTTTATATATAACAGAAGCTTCCTACCTTGTAAGCAGTTATTTTCTATGATATCGTGGGTTATTCTTACAGTAGTTCAAATGACTCATTCTGACAAAAATAAAGAAATGACAAGGCCTCACTGAAGCCTCTCAGTCGGAGAAAGAGCATTTGACAAATTCCTCCAGGTTATTTAGCAAAATATTTAGTTGTTCATTGTGTTCCAAGTAGCACAAATGTAATACTCTAAAATGTTTGTTCATTCTCTGCCTTTTCAACACCTTATGTCTCACAGTAATATGCTTTGATTATTTTATTAAAGGTATGTGTTTTTTGTAATCATGGCTGATTAGACCTGTGCTCAGGATTAGGTTGGATAGACAGATATAAAGGAGGTCACTAGGATGAGGGAAAATGGCGTTTGGGTGCTATGATTATTCAGCAGATTAGCAGATAAGCTTTTCGCCTAAGATGGGGACTGATGGACTCTGTAAAACCTATTAAGGGGTGCAGGAATATTTCAGAATTTTACTCTTATGTTTTAACAACCACCCTGTAATCCTCTTTTAGTTCCAGGCAGCACATTTGGCTAAATTTGTTCACAGTGGTGGCCATTTTGCTGACTATCTATCTGCTCTAGCTGCTTTGAAGCTGGCTGCTTTGTGTTTTTCAGGTCTGCTGAGCTTGTTGTATGTCACGCTCACTTATCATAAGGGAGGAGATCTGCTTGGTTCAAACGGCGCTGACTGTCTGTAAGCATGGGTCAAGTGTTTTTCCATCGCATATGTATGTTTGCGTATTTGCAAGCAAGCATCTTTTGTCTGATAAGTGATCTTTCATTTGGAGTAAAGCAAGCAGCCCCAACCTGATTTAAGGGAAAGGATAGTCTGTGAATGCATGTCAGATATTTTGTCAGCATCTTATGTTAGCTGAGTGTGTCTTTGGTTTCGCTGCTGCATGTACATGTGAGCCAGTAAATGTTTGTATGTGTGTATCGCAAGTACAGTGAGCAGCCTCAAGAGTGATGGGAACGATGACAGTGTCGTAGCGGAGCTTTAGTCGAGCCATGTGCTCGGTGGGAGAACTGGCCCTTTAATACCTATCAGCCAATCAGGCAGGGGATGCTGGGAGCAGGCTGTCCTTGGGAACGACCTTGCAGGGGGGCCGACGGATGGAGAGGGTAGACAGGGAAGAGCACACAGAGGGGATAGATGAAGGGAGGACAAGAGGGGTTGGTATAGAAAGTGCTGGGATGATGGAGGAAATCAGGGGGAAGAGAGAAAATTCGCACTAAGAAAGATGCAAAAATTTATTAATCTGTACCATAGAGGTAATTTACTACTACATGAAAGAGACATGGATGCAATAAATCAATAGATAGATAGGTCGATGTAGACAGATGAATGAGAGATAGATAGTTGAGGACACTAAGAGGATTTAAAGTTCAGCTGCGTAGTTCTGCCTCACTCCACCTCTGTCTCTTTCTCCGTCTGTGACAGACACGCAGACGTCATCCCGTCCAGATTAAATTGAAAGCATGCCACACTCTTATGTTGCATAAGAATTTCTCTGAAAGGGATGAAAGGAGAGAAATAAGAATAGGGCTCAGATTTAGAAGTGGTAATAACGTAGACACAAAAAGTGTGGTTGAAGAAGATAAAAAAGGAGAAAATGGGAGACTCCTTCAAGAAATTGTTCATCTTAAATATGCTTATTGGCTCTCTTGAAGAGAGAGTTGAGATGAGAAGACTGATACCACTCCCCTGTCTGTATGGTAAGTATGAAGTTCGAGCCAAGAGACGGTTAGCTTATTTTATCGTGGCTCAGTCCAAAGGTAATCTGTCTACCAGCATCTCTTAAGTTCATTTACACACATAATATTTTGTTTGTTAAATCCATAAAAAACTAAACTGTAAAAAGGACAAAATCCCTGTGGTATAGGCAGATTTTCTTTTTAGCTTTGGAGAGAGCCAGGCTAGCTGTTTCCCTCTGTTTACAGTTGTTATGCTAAGCTAAGGTGATGACCTAGCTGTAAAGTCACATTTACTGTACAGACATAATAGTGGTATCAATCTTCCCATGTAACTATTAGCATGAAAGTGGATAAGTGTATCACCAAAATGTCTTGATTATGCGTGTGAACACTCTTTCATTCAGTGCATTCACTCCCTATTATAAC